>NC_051162.1:39439210-39589537 GCF_013339745.2 Dermacentor silvarum
TTCGTATATCGCGAGTTGTCCCAATTTTCTGGTCCCTGAACCAGCAATTGGGACGACATCCGAAGGCCATGCCTCCCGTGAGGACACCTTGTAGTATAACCAACTCGCAGCGCGTGTGATAACGGAAAATCACGCAAAAGTACTACTATCAGCACCGAAGCCAACCTTAAACAGCGGCTCGCCAGATTAGCAACGTAGCGTGTCAACAACTCGTAGAAATCTCAGAACCAATCTGACCTACGAGTTTTTATCGGCACTGTTCGCGTGGCGCTGCTGATGTTACGTACCGATTGCGCAATCCAAGGCTCCACTCAATTAGTTGCACTGTTCGAGGCTGGTTGATCCAATATTATAGACAAAACGTATCCGTAAACGTTGCGTTGAGCGACCGCCGCCATTTTCCAAAACAGACCGCGAAATACTCTCGGCGCAATTTCGACGGAAAAATCGCAGCGATTGCAGCGCGCTGCGACCAACCGGTTGGTCGCAGCCGAAAATCGCAGAATCGCCCTGCGACTGCGATTTTCGTCGCATGCGACGGAAATCGCAAGTTCCGGTGCGATATCGCAGTGCAAATCGCACCATGTGAAACGGCCTTAAAACTGTTAGGTACACTCACCTTCACTGCGAGACGCCATCTGACAATCGGTAGCTTGGAATGGCTTGGCTAATAGACTGTCTCAGAACGGAAGCGCATAGGTGAAAGAGTTGGTGAAAGTTTGCTATTTTTTATAGCGGCGAGCGGCGAACTGCGTGCCGCGGCGGATATTGCAAAATATATAGGCAACGTCTCCTGTGCCGCAGTGCACTCTAGACGAGTCCACACAGACACGGCTCCAGCAACGCACGGAAGTGACGTCACTTTAATAAATTAAACTAAAAACAAGCGAAATATATAAAATCTTACTAGACAATGCGTTGAACTTACATCGATATGAAAGAAAGTTGTCTTACGCATTAATTAATATACACATTTTGATTAAGGACATCATCGCAAAATGTTTTCAACCATACTAGTCATGGGTTCCTGTATAATAATAGTTAGCGTTCAGTATTACAAGACAGCAAAAATATATTAGCTATTAGGTGCCTGCAGAGAAAGAAAGCAATTTTATTGACCATCTTGCGCGCTGTATTCCCCGCGCGGCACCCGAGAGCCCTAGGGAACAGGCACGCTTCTCCCCCGTTTCCTCTCAGGCGCAAGTCACTTGGCGAGCGTGTGTGCAGCAGACGACAACAAGCGCTGCAAGCGTACACTACATGTCGACGTTTACACAGCCGCATGCTGTGTTTACAGCATTCACCGAACGCCGCAATATAGACTTACATACAGTGTGACGGATACGTGAAACTGCAGCCCTTGCACTGTCACTCGAATGTTACCTCAAAGGGTCGGGTCCATATTGGCTAGCTGTCTACCTTAGGAAAATTAAGTCTGTCACCGCGAGTCGTTTGCGAGATCGAAGCAACCAGTGAAGCTATTCTTGTGTAGTATGATCATCCACTGGCCTCTTGACACCACGTTTGCTGCAGCGCTGTGCGTCTTATTGCCATCATAGCTGCGCAAACATTACTGACTCGGACCGCGGAGAAACCGATGCGGCAGCCACCATTGCGCACGCACTGCACCACAGCTCAGAAGCTTTATTTTCCCGTGTCCCCGGGATTAGCCGCGTCCTCGTGCGTATCGTTCAGTAAAATGAGCCGATTCTCGATAGAGTAATAGTAAACTGGGCCGATCCCGGAGATCTTGAAAATGCATTCAAAACTGTACTGAAAGGTGACTCAGTCGTTGGTCTTCTTTGGTGGTCTTGAAAGGCTAAAACGAAAACGAAGCCGCGCTTTGCCATTGGCAAATTATCAATTAAGGGAACACATTATGAGGCCAGGCAAAGAATTCACCTGGGAGGGTGGGAGCTGCAAATTTTGAACATGTTTCCTAGTAATGCACATTATAAGATTCTTTTATATGAAATGGCTGAACAAAAACAACTCAACTGCAAGTATGTTCCACAATGCCATTATCATTATGAGCTTAAAGCTTTCTTAAATTTCTGTAATAAATCTGCCCCTTGATCGAACTTGATCTAATTATAAATATACACGAGATATTAAAACACTTGCACCCTGAAACACTATAATGATCCTTTAAATTATAACAAAATCTGTCATTGCGCCCGGCATCTTCGTACTGCATTAAAAAAAAAAGCCATTGTAATTGCTCTTCTCAAGGAAGCAAGGGATCCATCTTCGGCAGCTAGCTACATGGCTGTGGTACTATACTATAGCTGTCTATGCATTTCTAGAAATTAAGCTACTTAATCCTTAATCAATGCGGCTTTAGGGAGGGCAAGTTGACGATCAACCACAATTGGTATACACTGAGCCCATCAGATTCTCTCTATCTACATTCCGATATGGAAAAAGCTTGTACGTGACAACTTTGCGCTGTGGCATCTTGTGAGACTTACCAGAAATGGGCATCTGTGACATGCTGAGCATAGCAAAACTATGTGAGCCCATCTCACCCCGATATTATATTTTCCATCACCTACAAGGCTGTAACACCCAACTCACTACTATTTGAATTGCAAACCTCACACGATGCCATCAAGTCCATCAGTACAGCACCCAACATCACAACAGTGCAAATCACTCTTTGATCACTTACGACAAAAGACTCAATGGGCACGTTAAGTTAGCACGCTCCGAACTCCAAAGGAGCACGTTCGAGTGCGCTCGAGTGCAACGCCTTCGGAGCTTAACTTAATGTCATTTTTCCGGAAGCCGTGCAGGCGCGCTCTCTCGCGCACCGTTTCCAGGGTGGAGCGCGTAGAGCGCGCTCCGTGATTACCCACCGGAAGTCGCATTTTAGCTGTTAAGTTTAAAAGAGCGCACTCTGTTTGCTAGAGCGCGCTCGAGCGCCTTAACTTAACGTGGCCAATTACTTACTGCAGTGAAGCACCTCAAATAAGTTACAATTAAGAATGCTACAAATCTGTCAATAAATCTACAGACTCTACAACTCCTCACATCTCATTATTGAGGTGCACTGAGTACAAGGGCATAGATGGAATTGGTTCAACCACTTGGGCAGACCAATTGGCTCAATCACCTGCCTCATATGTGACACCTAGCTGTATTCCTTCCATTTGATCGCCATGCTCTCCACTACGCACTGAAATCTAACCTCTGGTGGTACACATATCATCATCATCATCAGCCTATATTTTATGTCCACTGCAGGACGAAGGCCTCTCCCTGCGATCTCCAATTACCCCTGTCTTGCGCTAGCGTATTCCAACTTGCGCCTGCAAATTTCCTAACTTCATCATCCCGTCTGGTTTTCTGCCAACCTCGACTGCGCTTCCCTTCTCTTGGTATCCATTCTGTAACCCTAATGGTCCACCTGTTATCCATCCTACGCATTACATGGCCTGCCCAGCTCCATTTCTTCCGCTTAATGTCAACTAGAATATCGGCTATCCCCGTTTGTTCTCTGATCCACACCGCTCTCTTCCTGTCTCTTAACGTTAGTCCTAAGATTTTTCGTTCCATCGCTCTTTGTGTGGTTCTTAACTTGTTCTCGAGCTTCTTTGTTAACCTCCAAGTTTCTGCCCCATATGTTAGCACCGGTAGAATGCAATGATTGTACACTTTTCTTTTCAACGACAGTGGTAAGCTCCCAGTCAGGATTTGGTAATGCCTGCCGTATGCACTCCAACCCAATTTTATTCTTCTGTAAATTTCTTTCTCGTGATCAGGGTCCCCTGTGAGTAATTGACCTAGATAAACGTACTCCTTTACAGACTCTAGAGGCTGACTGGTGATCCTGAATTCTTGTTCCCTTCCCAGGCTATTGAACATTATCTTTGTCTTCTTCATATTCATCTTCAACCCAATTCTTACACTTTCTCGATTAAGGTCCTCAATCATGTGTTGTAATTCGTCTCCATTGTTGCTGAATAGGACAATGTCATCTGCAAACCGAAGGTTGCTGAAATATTCGCCGTTGATCCTCACTCCTAAGCCTTAATTCCCAGTCTAAGAGCTTGAATACTTCTTCTAAGCATGCAGTGAATAGCATTGGAGAGATTGTGTCTCCTTGCCTGACCCCTTTCTTGATAGGTAACTTTCTACTTTTCTTGTGGAGAACCAAGGTAGCTGTGGAATCCTTGTAGATGTTTGCAAAGATATTCACGTATGCCTCCTGTACTCAATGATTACGCAATGCCTCTATGACTGCTGGTATCTCTACTGTCGGAGTCATGAGGGAGGTAGTGGCCGAATACTGCACCAGGGAGGCCAATTCCTGTTCTGGTGAGGGAGTGACTTTGATGAAGCTTAGTGGGCCTGCCTAGTTTGGTTGCACCTGAATTAGTATAGCCCCACTAGCTCTCGGCAATATTTTTTTTTTGCCAAGTTTCTGCCCCATATCAGAGAATAAACGGGGATAGCCGATATTCTAGTTGACATCAAGCGCAAGAAATGAAGCTGGGCAGGCCATGTAATGCGTAGGATGGATAACCGGTGGACCATTAGGGTTACAGAATGGATACCAAGAGAAGGGAAGCGGAGTCGAGGTCGGCAGAAAACCAGATGGGTTGACTAAGTCAGGAAATTTGCAGGCGCAAGTTGGAATGCGCTAGCGCAAGACAGTGGTAATTGGAGATCGCAGGGAGAGGCCTTCGTCCTGCAGTGGACATAAAATATAGAATGATGATGATGACGATGATGATGATGATGATGATGATGATACATCTGGTATATATATATATCTATATGTATATATATATAGCACATGTGTATACATGTATGATTTGTTGTTGCCGAATATTCTGTAAGGGGGCTGCGGGCCTCGTCAAGCTGCCTCTACTGCAGCAGCTTTTACTTACAGCCTCCTCCACCAAGTTGATGGAAATAAAGTTATTATTATTTTAAACTCGCCGTAAAAATCACTGTTGTTCCACTTATTTTTTTACCAAAATGCTGTTTCATACATTGAAGCACTAAAGTAACTGGAATGCCCATGTATTTCGTCCCACACTTTGGGAAATAATATCTCGAAACTTCTGTAATCCTGGATATTCATTTCAAGTGGATGCGTCTTGCAAACTCACCGGCTACCATTCGTAAATTGAAATATGTGTCGTAAAGTATTTAACTAAGAACTTCATTAGTCAATTTTTGTTAATTAGTTGAATATGTGTTTCAATTTCTCGTGCTACTATTATGTCTGCCTCTTCGAATAACCCAGCTCAATGATAAGAATGATGCTACCTGCCACAGGTGATCTTTAAAAATTCCTTAAAACTTAATGTGGAACATCCGTGTGTATATATATATACATATACATACATATATATACATTGTCTTATGTATAAGACAATTCCTATAGGAGTTCCCTTTTCCTTGTCCCGAGGCAACAGTAAACAAGAAGAAAAACAAATTTAAAAAGTATATTCACAAAGCCACATGATAACAAAACAATGACAGAGCATGGTAGAATAGACGTGTAAAAACCAAAGAAGGGACAAAAGTAAAAAAGTAACAACCAATAACTTCACTCTCGCACACACGTCATCTAGATAATCACATTACTTGGTCACGAAGGTTGCAGAATAAGCCTGACTAATACATTTGTTTATTTCGCTCATTAATTTGTTACAATGACCGGTTTTAGGAATGAAAGAAGTCACAGAACCGTCTATAGCACGTTCGGTGTTTATTGGAACAGTAAAAGACTGAAGAAGAAGAAAGGCATGCGCGAGGAGCATTAGTCTTCTTCATATAAATCTCCAACAACGGGAAAGCATAAGTGTGTGATTGAGCATGGGGTTACGACAGCCACTTGAGTGACAGTGACTGGCCAAATGCTAAGGTGGTTGAGCTGAAGAGAAGGAGCGGTGGTGCTCCTGTACTCTCATGTTAGACCTCACCACAAGATAACACGATCAGGCATACCACGTCTAGTTAGCAGCATATACACTTGGACGCATGTTTTGTTTGGCAACCATACTGTGCTTTTTTTTTGTTTACCTTTTACACTTAGTGCAGCCTCATCCCATTGAAAGACAAGCAAGGTGGCTGGAATTTGGAATGTGTAGATTAAAAATAGGTGGCATGTACACATTCTTACCTTCTGATGAGCAGTGAGCCATTAACATATGCAACAAGTGTGGAGGGACTACCTGTTCTCCATGTGTTCACAGAAGGTCTATCCATAAAACAACATAACAACAATGTATTTTTTCTATTGCAGACATTGTACTTTTGTTTTTATTTATTTATTTGACAAATACTGTCAGCCTTGCATAGGCTGTGACAGGAAGTGGGATATAAAGTGTACCTGTGTACACAGCCCTTTTCCTCGGCAACAATCTGCTTTTCAATAACAAAAGTGTCATGTACTTTTTTCAATTATGTAGGTATGCAGATATATATAGTGTCTTCAAAGTCTTAAATCATAGCATTGCCTCCAGTTGGAGGCTTAAGCTGCAATGCTGCAGTACACATGGAGCACTGGCTTCCAGACCCTTGTGTGTAAGGGCTATGGCAAGGCCCAGAGTACTTGGTAAAAGACCACACCAGTTCAAATGTTTGTTCCCATCTCCTCATGCATTTTAGTAAACACAAACATCACTTATAGGATTGTAATTTTGTCTATATATCTTTTAGGCTCTTATACAGCTAGTAATTTTAGGCCTGTATACAGCCAATATTTATTATTCACAGCAATCCATATTTAATTATTGTATGTATCATGAAACATTCATGGCACTCTTTTGTCATTCCAGGCCCTTGTGCTATTAAACATCAGAAATAATAACCCTGATTTATTCACAACTCTTCAAAGCTGTGAAGTTCCATGGCTAGTTGTGTGATAGCCGAAAGGTCTTTCCTGAAACCATTATGTTGAATAAAGTAGAAGGAATGTTGTCAGTCAAAAGCTATGGAGAAGTATGTGAACGTAACCTAAGGTTTGAATCGTTTACTAGAAGAACACGCAAGAGATTTTTGGTGATTATTAAGGCAGCCCTGAGTTTCCTTTTTAGTGCTCAGGTACCACACGTGCCACCTGGCACATGGAGCTGAAGTCTTAGTTTTCATATTAAGTAGCATGGAGATGTTGGACAATGACAATTTTAACTTCATCAATACATGAGACAGGTTTGTGACCAAGATTTTCAAAGAAAGAAAAAAAAAATTGTCTGCATTCCGGCATGCTTAGCTGCAAACGTCTAAAAGTGTAAACGTGGTACTGCCATATCAGTTTACAGCACACATGTTAATGATGGCTGAGGCGTTACTATTAAAATAAAGCTTTACATGTTGCCTTAGATATCATATTGTCACGTAGTAGTGACGCTGAAGAAAACAGTCGTAAAACTGTGTACGACGAAACTGGTTGTTTATTGGGCGAACCTGTGCCCACAAAAGCAAGGTACACTCAGAGCACAACGATAGCGGCGAACACCATCGGCGATCGTCGAAAATCTGATCAGCGGCGCGACGCGTCGGCTTTTATACCTGAGTCATCGAAGGTTCCAGATTAATCTCTGATGCCCGCGTGTCTTCCAGAAAGTTCTAGACAATTCGCGTCGGTCACACAATCAGATAACATAAGCGTCGGTGAAAACAGGCAACGAAAAGAAGCATCGATAACGTTCAGAAGCTTCCGATGCAGGCGCGTCCTGCGCTCGAGCGATAACGTTTAACACTTGTTAGCTGGGGTCACCGGTGAAAGGTAAACATGTATACGTGTCAATATGCACCTTATAAGTATGCAGCACTTCCCTGTGAAAATTGTTTTAAGAAAGCACGATACCTTCCACCCATCAATTGAAGCAAAATAAGTAGCCTCAAGGCAGCTATTGTATGCTAAAATAGCTTCACTGATCAGGGAACACACTGGTTTACTCGTGCAGGTACTAATGCAGCCTATACTTTCTAATAAAGCATACCCCATAGCAGCTGACAACCTTGCCTAACTTCTTTCTTTTCTCATCACAATGACATCATATATGAACCTAGAATATTCTTACAGTAATAAATGAGAGCCCAAAAGTACACACTAGCCTGCCCATAGTTTCCTTGTCTGAATTTTTCTTCTTTTCTGTTCTGTTTAGAATATTTGCCAACTTTCCTAGGTAATTTAGTGTGGCAGGATCTCATAGTCTGCATAATTAGTGTCTCTCAGTTTTGCATTATGCCTTTTCTTTGTGTCAAATGGACGGGTGTGCGCAGAAAAAGGAAAAACAATTTTTAAGTTCCATATTTGTGTTAAGCTGGGCATGCAATTTAAGTATCTGGATTGAGATAAGGCAGGATTCAGTCCATTATTGCCCTCACTTCTCGGATGGTGACATCCAGTCTAGCCCATTGCTGAGCACACAGTCACTGAAACTGTGCTTGATAGGCGATACATATGGCCAAATGACAAAAGTTGTGATTTGGTGTGTCACCTCAATGCGAGCCCCACCACTATTTGGCTCAATTCCGCATACTAAGTGCAAGGCCGATGACATCAAGACTGGCTTAGGCCAGTTCGAGCCTGAACCTGAATGATGTATTTCAAGGCTAAAGAGAGGTAACTTTTTTGTTTTTATTATGACTGATGGGTTGATTCCTAGCTCAAAGTCAATTTCAAAGACTGACCTTAGTTTTCCCTGTCTTAATTGTTAGTAACATGAATTTAGCAGGACTTTCCTATTGATAGTTGGGAACCAACAGTGTGTACATATATTCAGTGAGTACAACAAGAGCATTTTGTAGCTGTTTACATTGCATATCAAGATTCTCATACGTTGGTCAGATTGTCATGTCATCAGCTTAGATCAAAAACTCGGTGCTTGTGATGTAGCCTCCATGCAGGACGAATGATGAACAGCAAGGGGGCAAGAACAGAGCCATGAGGCACACTGTGGTTTAAAGTACAGTTAGGATCCAATATGAAAACAATCCACATGTGCAGAAATTGTTAACTCTCAGACACAAAAATGTGTACCATTTTTGTCGCCTGCTGTGGTAGACAAAAGTCTTCCATGTTTCAAAAATTACCTAGATTATGTTCCGCATTATTGTATGCATTAGTTTTATCAATTGCCACCACCGTCCACAACTAGTAGCTGTGAGGGAAGACAAGCAGGGCACCATCTGGCATGACAGACAGGCCATCCTTTGTGCCTAAGCACAAAGGAAAACACACTTGTCTAGAACACACTCCTGAGGGCCAAAGCAGCTACCAAAGGATAAACTGACCGCCCGGTGGAGAGAAATCAATGGAAGCTGTAAATTTAGTCACGTAACCTCACATATACAGCCAATCTTAGATTTCATAATAGGAGTGTGCGAATATTCAAAATTTCGATTATGGATCAAATAGTCTTTGTTATTCAATTCGTATTCGATTCGAGAATTCAACATTTGAAGTTGTCGAATAGTGTATTTGTTTTCTTCAAATACTATAAGGGATAACAACAGTTCTTGAAGGAGAAGGACTGATATAAATGGAGACTCGTTGAATGATTCTGGTGCAGGAGAACGGTGGTTGTTGTGCAGATGATCCAGTTTGTGAACAAAGATATGAAGGAGGTCATTTGTGCTATATAGTTGTGTAAGCATGTCTTGCCTTGGGCAGACTTTGCATTTGATGTGTCTAATTATACAAACAATTTATTGTTTGGTCAATCTCACCATATGTTTGGATTCCTTCAAAATTATATGCGGGACTGCAGTATTGTCCTTAGCTCCTTCAATGAGCTATATACTCTACTATAGTCTACTACATGTGTTTGGGACATGCTGTTAATTTTTTTATTAGTGTCACCGTGCACCTGATATGATCGTACTTTCCCTTGTTTCTCATTTACAAGCTTATCAGTTGACCTGACATCTAGTTGTTAACGGCATTACACGCATCCAATAATGCTACCAAGCTTTTTGTTGCCGAACAGACTCTACTGCATTTTTCATTTCACAATTTTAGAAATAGGGAATATTCACTATTTGATTCGATATTCAGAGCTAATTTTTCTTGAATATTTGTATCGATTTGATATTTAATATTGAAACTGCAACAATGAAAAGCTAAGGTTTCAGTGCATGAGTGCACTGTCACTTATCATCATTGAATGCATGGGGCTTATGAACTATGTGCATAATTCATGGCCTTGCAGACGCGACGAAGGGAAGAAAGGAGCCCCCGCTCTAGGTCAGCAACACCAAAACATCTCGTCCCCTTTCCCCCCCCCCCGCCCCTCGTCAACGCATTCCCAACATCGGACAACCCAGCCGACCAGTGACGCCGAAGCCCCCCCCCCCCCGCCACCCCTTTCGTCTGTCAAGAACAGGCGCCCCGTCAAGTGTCTCCCCACCTGACGCTCTCTCCCCCTTCCTCTCCTTTCTTACTATGGATCTTTTAAAGCGGCACACCGCCACCTCCAAAGAATACCCCCTGAAGAAGGAGCCGAATTGGTTCCGAAACGTCGGGCTAGTAAATTTCCTTATGTGGTTGGAGTCAATCTCGAAGTCTTAATCAATTTTCCTAACCAGACAGGTAATTCTGTCGAAATGTTTAGCTTCATAACTTCTCTGCTTATATTATAAGCAAAAAATGTGCAGTAGGACTGCTTGGAGGCAGGGAGCAGTTGGAGAGGTGGAGCTTGCTTGACATCAGCATTGGGGGCACCCAGATGATGGTGATTTGTGACATCAAGCTTGGGTATAAAACTGTTTGTGTCTTATTTTTTTCTCCGCAATGGCTCCGGCGAAGTGACAGAGGGGCGTTGCGCCAAGAAGGCTGCAGCAGAGAGAGCTCGCAGTGCTTTGCATACTTGGGAACAAAGGGAGCGACAGACTGTAAGGAGTTGAGGGATATGTCTTAATTTTGACAGCTGTCTTTAGCATACATGCTATTATCTGCAAGTTGCATATATCTACTAGGGGCTCCTTGAAATTTCCCGTTTTTTTTTGTGCAGCTGTGAATTGTGGCAGTAAGGCATAGAATATTTTCATTCGTCTCATGAATAAAATAATTTTTTATCGATTCACTATTTCTTTTTGTATTTTAACTATAGCACACTGGCTTTAGAACCCTTCAGTGCTGCAGTGAAGTGTGTAAATGTTGATATACGTAATATCGCACTGCTCAGCAATTCTTTCGTTCCAAACAGCTATGCACAGACTTTTGTGCAAAGAGAGAATGAATGTTTGCGTTCACGAACTGTGCTTGGGGTGCTGCCGATGTTTTTATTAAATTTACTAACACCTTAGCTACTTCTGCTGCAAGATTTATGGCAACGCTTGCGTAGTGTTGTGAAGCTTGACGGAGTTGTAACGACATCACATGGTCTGCCCGAAAAAGACACGTTGAAGTTGAAGTTTGAAGTTGAAATTTATTTCTTTCTTTGTTACAGAAGGAGAACAAGAGGTAAAGGCCATGTGGCCTGACAGAGGCTCCTAAGCGCGTTC
This sequence comes from Dermacentor silvarum, assembly GCF_013339745.2. Classification (NCBI taxonomy): domain Eukaryota; kingdom Metazoa; phylum Arthropoda; class Arachnida; order Ixodida; family Ixodidae; genus Dermacentor; species Dermacentor silvarum. The sequence continues at coordinate 39,450,683 of NC_051162.1, forward strand.
GGCAAACATATTCAAAGCAAATACAGCACAAAAAATGAGTGAGTACAATGTAGAAAATACAAAATAAACGAGATAAATTTATACAATTATTACATGAATATACATTCTATGCTTGAAAAATTATTGGTATGTACTTTCACATTACAGTGCAGGTAGAAACATACATATACAGTGCATAACAAAATGTTAGTGCAAGAGCATTTTATTTATAATGAATTTGAGAATGTAAGAGAAAGGTTTTTTTACATTCTTTAAAATGGGCTGCAAAAATCAATTCTTTGTTCAATGATGTTTAGTAGCTTAGGTATTTGATAGTTCAGATCCTGACGTCCATAGTTTGTACGCGTAAATGGTGTTCTGATTTTATTGTGTAATGGGTATAGAGGAGGAGAAATGGGTAGGCTGACAACATGGAGTCTGTGTTTTTTTATATGTAATCTAGAAAACTTGATTTGCTTGGATCAATAAATGTTTGTTAAAAATATTCAGTGTGGGTAAGTCTCGCAGCTCACCATGGTAGTTTTCAAAAATTCGGACTACTCATTTTTGCAAGTTTAGTAACTTCTCATACTTTTTTGCTGTCGTTCCCCATATCAAGGTACAATAAGTTTGCTTCGAGTAACAAAGGGCATAATACATTGCTTTCTTTAGCCATAATGGTATTATATCACCAATTTTATACATACAGCCTACTACTTTACTAAGATCGTTGCTCAGCTTGTGACATGATTGCCCCAGGCGAAGTTCTCCTGAAACCATACCCCCAAAAACTTTTGCGTTGTTACTTGTTCAAGCCTCTTTGCTTCAAATATAACATTGATATTAACAGGCAATGGCTTATTTATTGGTTTAAATATGATATATATTTAGTTTTGTTGACATTCAATTGAAGTTTGTTTATGTACAGCCATTCAGATAATAAATTCAAGTAATCATTCATTTCTTTTTCTATGCATTGCAGGGAATAATTTGCAAAGAAACGATTGGGGTCATCCGCATACATTATGATATTAGGTGAGGAAGAAATGCTTGGAAGGTCATTAGAATAAAGGTTAAATAATGCAGGACCAAGTATGGATCCCTGTGGTACGCCAGTCTGTATTTTGAGAAGTGAGGAAGTCGCCTGATTAATTGAAACACACTGATAATAATGAATGAATGAATGAATGAATGGTTTTTATTTCTTTTCACATTGAAAAAGAGGAGACAGGACTAAAAGCTGAGGTACAGCTTGACGAGGGTCCCGCCCCCTTATACGTTGACAGCAGAGCACTGCAGAAACATCACGAAAAATGCAACCTTGCAACAAAGAATATTGGAACAAAATGCACTTTCAACAAAAATAAAATCTAGTATAAAATTCACAAAGACATATATACTTATACACATAGAATTTCGCATTTATACCTATATACACGCATGCAGATACAGACCATATGCACCAGCAATGCACACAGATCTATATACATGTATGTACAGGTGTGCTATCACGCACTCATGACTGCAATATGTAAACAAAACTTTATGACATACTAGTCTATTTGGCATAACTGACTGAATAGTCTTATTTCGTTATTGAAATTGCATAAAGGATCAAAGTCTTCCTGTGCGAGTTGATTAAGTAGAATGGGTACTGTAAGTGGTAATGATTGTTTATCGTAATTGGTCCGAGGTGTGCGGACGTGCCATTCCTCTTTATGCCTAGTATCACGGATGCTACGGTTTGCTTTTAAATCGGCCATAAAACACAATAAATTTATTAGGCTTCAAATATGACCTGTAGCTCAAAAGTAAAGGATAGTTGTATAAAAAGAATGCAGGCAAGATTTCAAATTTTGAGAACAGATTTGTCATATAAAATAAACGAGGGACATTGGCAATGTATCGCACTGCTCTTTTCTGAGCAAATGCAATTTCATAAGGTTACCTTGCTAGTAGTGCCCAAACGAGGTTACAGTATTGCAGAACTGACAATACTAAAGTATTATAAAGTAAAATTTAATTTTAACAGGAAGAAGGATTCAATCGACCTATTGTCCCTACAGCAGATGATAGCTTTTACTTACATGTTCTACGTGATCATTCCAACTTAAATTCTTTAGCGAATGTTACCCTAAGACAGAGACCGTGTTAACAATTTCTAATTGATCCGTACCTATTTTCATGTTTATTGAACTTCATAATTTTCTGCCTCTTTGCATATAGACAACAACTTTTGTCTTGCTGGCAATTTATTCGCAGACAGGTTGCATCAGCCCAATCTTTAATTCTCTTAACGCTCTGTTCCCCTGAAGCTGTAGTTCAGTCTCTGACGTAGCAGTAATAAACATTGCTGTATCATCAGCATAAGAAATAAACTTTTGCCCGTACTGAACTTGCTGGCATATCAGTTTACAAACATTATGAACAGGAGTGTCCAAGGATGCTTCCCTGCGGAACTCCAACTCTTACAGCTCGAAGACTGGACTTTTCTCTTTCCAACTCGACATATTGTGCTCGATGCAGTAAATAAGATTCAAAGAGCTCCAAGGCGATACCACGGATACCATAAGCTAGCAGCTTAGCGAGTAAAATTTTATGATTTACAAGATCGAATGCTTTAGAAAAATCTATGTATATTCCCATAAGTAATATTTTATCGGTGAATGCCTGTAGAATTGTTTCTTTATGAATTAAAAGAGCTGTTTCGGTGGAACGATGCTTCCTAAAGCCATGTTGGAAATCGCCTAACAAATTATTTTGTCAAGATATGATACTATTCTAGCATGAATGATTTTTTTCAATGCCTTTTGAAAATACTGGTAGGATCGAAATTGGACGATAATTGCCCAGCAAGTTTTTGTCGCCTTTTTTAAACACAGGCTGCACTCGAGCAATTTGCATGTCTTTCGGAAATTGACCAGATGATAGAATCAAGTTGTAATTGTGAGTAAGGACAGGACAAATGATGTCAAGGACATGCTTTACAGGTCCAATTTGAATACCATCTGTGTCCTGGGATTTACTACTTTTAACAGAGCTTATAAAAGAGAAAACCTCAGTTAAGGAACTCCTCATCAGATCTAATGCCATACCACGTATACTGTAGTCATAAAGTTTGGACAGAAGCACAACATGATTTACACTGTCAACTCCTTACGCAGGTCCAGAAATAAACCTACCACATATAAAAGTTTTTCAATATTTTGCAGTATTTCATGTTTTATGTTTAGAAGCGCATACTCACATGATTTTTTTGAAATCCATATTTTGCCGTACTGATAATACCATATTTCCTAAGAAACCCTCCAGCCATGAATTTAGAACAGTTTTCCAAAAGTCTCGACAGAAGAGGTAGTATTGATATAGGTCGGAAATTGTTTACACTATGGTCGGCGCCACCTTTATGAATCGGGCAAACTCTGACTATTTTAAGTTTGCTAGGGAAAATTCCGGATTCAAGTATTTTATTGATAATGTGAGCGAAGACATTAGAGATGATACACATATTTTATAGGAGATGCTATGATACCGTCGACACCTGCAGTAGTGTTGCGCGTGAGTACATGAAATCATTGAGATGCATATTAGTGCAGCGCGGCAGAGAATGTTTTCACTTCACATCACGCGCAAGAGCGCTGCCTGTGCATTCATGTGATTTCATGCAGCCCTACTTTTGCCGCGGGCTTTACCGTAATGCTTGGGCAGTGCGGTGAAGTTTGACAAAATTTTAATGATGTCGCACCATATCACCGAATTTCACGCTTTGAGACTTAACTTTGAGCGGAGCGGTAGCAAATGCTTACATTTACCTTAAGCATAAGCGCACTGTGCATGCATTCGTTTGATTCGCGATGTGTTACTTCTATTGAGGGCTTTACCGCAATGCTTAGGTAGTGCGGTGAAGTGTGACAAATTTTTAATGATGTCGCACGATATGACCGAATTTCACGCTTTGAGACTTAAACTTGAGCGGAGCGGTAGCAAATGGTTACGTTCACCTTGAGAACAGGCGCACTGTGCATGCATTCATATGATTTCATGATGCCTTACTCCTGTCGAGGGCTTTACCGTAACGCTCGTGTAGGGCTGTGAAGCTTCATGAAGTTGTAATAAGATCACATGGGGTCTGATAGAATTTCATGCACTAAAGCGTTAATTTTGTGCAGAGAGGCAATGAAACTTCATACTGAACTCGCAGCTTGGCAGGCATAGGTGATTTTTTGGGGTCAATAATAATACTGTGCATGTTTCTTTTGATGGCAGCCTTTACAGCATGAATGGTAGTCATGCTGTGAAGCGTGCAGCGCCAGTCATCAGCCATAGGCGGCGCTTTTTAAAAAGGTTTTATTATGCTTATTATGTTTTATTATGCTTCTGTAAACTCATTCTGTACGTTCACGTTTACGCTTCACAAAAGAGTCTGGTGTGATTATCTCACAGGAAAAGCGCTTAGCAGGAATTTGTGTTGAAGAGCTGTGAACGATGACTGACCCAGAGGGAACATAATGTTCGATGGGCGTTAGCGCGGCGCTGCGTACGTAGCTGACCGAGCATTGGATATGCAACGTCGGCAGCGCGTTCGCAGAACTTTCGCTTTGACACCGCTTCTTGCAGAACCGGCGCGTAGTAATAAACAAATCAAATATACTAAATACAGCGGTAAAACACCACATTGTTCAAGTAAGATAGAGATGCGGGCAAGCATTGCAAGTCAATCTAATCCACTTATGTACTAGCATATCGTAACGTTCCTGAGTTCGCGTCTCTTGTGTGCGTCGTTTGAACTTCAAGCGTGAGCATCGCTTCCGAATGCTTTTCAACGACGATGTGTTCGACGGTGAGTTTTACATTGAGGTTACGATGAGTTGTAAAATGTTTGTATCTGAACAATTGCGACTGCTTTCGGCTTGCTATAACTGTTCAGCGCCTGGATGGACAAGTAGCACGTTTTGCAAACAGCACTTCTAGTGCGGGATTTGGCACTGTGTCCCAGAAAATCTGCACTAATCATGTAATGACGAATAGTTATTGCTGCTCGCAAACAACGAGTGCATGGTGCTGCCACCGCAAAGTAACGTCGAATTTACGCGCGTTGGGTTTTCGCACTGAAATTTGTGCCGATGCGTGGTGTAAGTGATGTCCCTGTACTCAGTTTAGTAGGGAAACTCTATGCCCTTGCTGAAGGTTTTGCTCTTCCATAGTATGGGGCGTACCGGCCCAGATGGTGCAACGTATTCAGCTCTTAGTATCCGTAACCGGAGAACAACGAGGCAGCTCGCCCTAGACGCGGGCGCACTCGGCCACTGTTTTTGCTAGCTCCATCACCATGTAACCGAGTAATCCTTTGTTAAACCATTTTCTTCTGTATCAAGTCACTGCCTCCTGCCCGCAGTGACGCCATTTCCTACAACCTGATGCGGCAGTTTTTTGTCTATTCTGCTTGCACAAAGTGCCCTGTGATGTATTTCCCAGTGAAAGCTGCATTAATTCACGCACTAGGCATGCTTGAGCTAGGTTTTAGCTCTAATGAAACTTCGCTTGGGCAAAGTGGCATCGTGACAGCACTACTACCATTCTTCCACTCGCGCCCTTCTATCCATTGTGAAAGTGTGACACCTGATTTAGTTCGAACACATTTTGATGAAGGAGTTTTTAATACATTGATGAATTAAGAATACCTTGCTCCACCAAGCTTGAGCAGGCTAAGATTGGTGTGCAAGTAGAGTGAGCTTATCTCATAATGCCAACATACATGACTGGTAAACAGTTATGCAGACAGGCTGGAACTAAAGAACATGGTAGTGTCACTTCTAGGTGCTTCATGCATTAAGAGATAGCATGACATACTTACAGGTAGAACATTAGCATGACGTATTATGAGCATGACATGTTAACACATAACAGCTGCAAGGACCCACTAATCTTATTGGGCTGATGTTAGTTTATTACTTTGAATGCGACAGCATTATAGGTGAACTTCAACCACTTTGAAAGATCTAGCAGAAAATGTGGCCTGATCGCAGACAGTGCAGTTTAGCGCAGAATCTCAAAATACTAGCTGTCAAGAGGGAAGAATGAAAGAACTGGCACGTTTTGCACGTGCCAGATGTTTTCAAGAGCATAGGCATAGCTACCGGGGGGCACTTGCCTCCCTACTGTCAAAAGTGGGGGGTTTGAAGTATGCCATTTGCCCCCCCCCCCCCCCCACACACACACACACTTTTGAAAGTGGGCACTTTTGGCTGCATGCTGGAAAGTTCAACAAAACTACAGCTGAAGCTAAATTTTATTTTGCAATAGAGTGGCCATGTAGATAATACTTTTATTTGCTATATGTATACCCTGCTTAGGCAGCGAGGATTGTCTTTTGTGCTTCCTTGTGATGCGCTGTAGCGGGCGAAACACGGGATTCGCCATACGCGCTCACATTGTGAAGGCCTGGAGCTGGACTGTTCTAGCCGTAACAAATTTCCGCTTGTGCTACTCGCATCATGCCCAGTTTTTTGGGACCACTTAACCGTATTTGAAAACACAATCCGCTTGCCATATATAATCCACGGGCGAGGGGAGAAGTCCTGATAAAGATTTATAATCAGCCGCTCGACCATACAGGACCAATGTGCCCTGGTGGACCGAGACCGGGCTGCCGCAAAAGCCACAGGGGTCCTGGAATAGGAAGCCCTCCTAGAATTTGTACGGGGCACGTCCTTCTGGCTGGTCCCAAACGTTCTCTTTGTACATAGCCACAATAAATGTTTTTTACTCACTCACCCCCAACGATTGGTGTACCTTGCGGCATGAAATCCTTGGTGTGCCTTATGGCAGGAAATTTTCGAAGCACAACTTCTAATTTTGTCGATTTTATTTTCAGGTCCTTTGTAAATAAGAGCTACACTATTACTTGTTTCCTGGCAGGAGCAAGAGCAGCATATATTTGATGTTTTGAAGAAATGGCCACTTTTTGGTGACGTGTACCGAAAACTTGAACCGTGGAGGTTGCTTATGTGCTCGAAAAACAGTTACGGAATACTCTCTTCCCCAATTTTTTACGCGTTATACATGGCATTTAACAGCACGGTGTTTATATTTATTCGAAGTACGAAGCATTGTTCTGAGTGACAAGCGATATATGTTCATTCTAATTAGGTTCATTACAGCCTTTGTAGAAAGTTACTCGTTGAAGTGTTTCAGGGTGTCATAGTGCCGCTAGTCTAATAGTTTCCCAGACTTCTAAAACAACTGCACAAGATACGGACTTGAAATTCCGTGAAAATAGAATTCTGAGCGCAATGAGTAGCGAAACTTTCCCTTTCTTGCTTTAAATGCAAGTGTTCCAGATAATTATTAAACCCTCAATTTTTCAAGTGTTTTTGTGCATCATACGAGGGCCGTAGTTTGTTTCTCCGTTGTCCTCAGTGAGCTAACCATGCCATCTTGTTTATAGCTGGGGAAAATTAGGGGCATGTTATAGGCAATATATTGGCAATGTGTATGATGAGTGGGTTAAATTCACCTTTTTCGATATAATAGACTGCTGCACTGTCATAATTACAACTACGAATGAGGTAAAATTGTGCGAACATAGGGGGAATAATACGCCAAGTTTATGTGCAATGGTAAATGCATGTTGATCAAGTACAGCTTTAAAAAACTGTCTGTAAGCAAGTATTAGGAAATATCACGCTGTTGTTAGGTTTCACAATGCTAGGTTTCACAATGTCCCCAGAGAATTCTGCATTTTCGATATTTTATACTTTTATGGAATAAAAACTACAATGCATTTTAACTACAATGTCTCGCAGAGTTTTAACATTTCTGGCTTATTTAGACGCGTTACGAATATTTATTTAACTCTCATTTTTTGCCTTTAACTTTTTCATGCGTGATATACCGGGTTCGCATGGTGTCCTCATTGAACTAAAGGAGGTAGCTTCTTTCAGTTTTGTGACTTTGAAGACCAGGTAACATTTGATCTGGAGGTAAAGTTCACAATGGATGGGTAATTGGGACTGTTGCAATGAATTACGTATGCAAGCACTCTAGAGTGCTTGTAGCAATAGCCTCTAGAACCTATCTAACGAGTGGGGCAGAATTGAGCCCACTGCCCTGACAGAACAGTAAACGCCACCAAGACCAAATTTAGTGAAAATTGGTGGTAGGCTATGAAAACTCTCTGTGCGAGTTAAATGGGGTTGGGTCAAACAGTCTTCATAAAAAAATCTTATTCAAGCGTTAGAGCATATAATATGACCGCTTTCAGCTGTTCTTCCCAATGTCCCAACGTAGCTGTTGGTTACAACAAAATTATATCTCGTCGAAAGGGGAGGGGGTTAAAGTACTATGTGCGACAAAATTTTTACATTCATGGCCTAGTTACAAGCGTTGCAAATAATTACTGAGCCATCATTTTTCCGCACTATTTTTTATGCATCCTAAAACGTTCCTAGTTGGTTTCAGCGATGTCCTCCGTGAACTAAACAAGACACATTGTTTATATTTGGAGAAAATAAAGAGCGCAGTATGGGCATTATGTCAGTAAGTTTGAAGTTTAGTTGAAGTTTGAAGTTTATTATTATTAGCAAAATAGCGACACATAAAATGAAGGAGACGTTTTACAGACTAGGGTCCCATAGTCCGAAGACTGTAGGGGGACCCACGATGAAGGAAGCATGTAAAAAAAAATGCAAAGGCAAATGGCAAGACAATGTAGTATAAATAGAATAATATTATACAGAAGCTATAGCAAAACAACAAAATGATAAAACATAGTGATAAATACAACTAAATAATAAAATCGCTACATCACAATTCAAAAAGGACAACATAGAATGATTATGACGATAGAAGGTGTAATTTTAAAGTTTTTTTGAACGTGTAAAGGTCAGTTAAGGACTTTATATTGGGTGGAATAGAGTTCCATAATGAAATGGCTGTGAATGACAACGATTTTATGCCATAATTAGTGCGAACTCGGGGAAGTAATAAACTTCCTTCTAATGCGAAGCGAGTGCGGTTAGTGTTTTTTAGTAAGTCATAGTTGATGAGATCAAAAGGCAGCCGATGGTTAATAATATTAAAAAACAAACAAGTACAATGAAATTCAAATAACTTACTCATACATAAAATTATATTGTCTAAGCAATGAAATAGCGTTAGAACGACGAGGGCTGAAAGTGATAATGCGGATGGCTTGGTTCTGTATGTGTTGCACAGATGAGATGTACGAATGATATGTGTTTGCCCAGGTAGTTATACCATAGCTAAAGTGACTATGAACAAATGAGAAGTAGAGCGATAATAATGCATTAGTGGAGAAATATGGCCTAGCTTTAATTAATGCCCGAATACCAAAAAGCAGTCCTTTTCTTAATGTCTGACAAATGTAGACCAAAATTAAGAGTTATGTCTAAACGTACTCCGAGAAAAGAAACAGAATCACAAGCATAGATAGTATTAGGACCCATTGTTAGAGCAGCAGAAGTTAATAAATGCTTTGAGGAGATCTGAAAATCATAAACTGAGTTTTAGAGGGGTTTATAGTTAGGTCATTGTTGTTACACCATGAAACTACATTGTTGAGTACAGAGTTTAGTTTTGATATTAAAGATGGAACTGTTTTGGCCTTACATGATACTGTGGTGTCGTCAGCATACAACACGCAATGTGCAGAACTTATGACATCAGGGAGATCATTTATATAAATAATAAATAGGAGAGGACCAAGAATGGACCCCTGCGGAACTCCTTGATTAGTAATCTTAGTGTTAGAGTAAGAGCCACCAGTAAAGACCACGCTTTGTCGGTTAAATAGGTAACTCTTCAGAAAGTTTAAAGGCGGTCCAGTAATACCATAGGAATCTAGCTTATTAAAAAGAATGGAGTGATTGAGCGTGTCGAAGGCTTTGGTTAAGTCCAAAAATACTGAACCCGAAAAGTTACCACTATCAATGGAATGTTTGATGAAGTCAGTCAAAGAAAGCAGAGCATGGTTAGTGGAGCTTCCATGACGAAAACCAAATTGGGAAGGCTTTATAACATTAAATTTCGAAAGGTAAGCATTAAGACGCTTTACGAACAGATGTTCAATTAGTTTACTTAATGATGGAAGAATAGATATAGCCTATAATTTTTGATAGCATCTTTATCACCTTTCTTAAAAATTGGTATGACCTTAGCACATTTTAATGAGTCAGGATAAGAACCTTTAGAAAAAATGAGATTATATGGGTTAAGGGCAATTATATGGGTTAAGGGCAACTGTTAAGAGCAACTTCAGACAGGGGACTAATTATGATAGTCGCAGTAAAATACGCAAGCAAGTGATCTGGAGCTTTCTGAAAGTGTTTTACGAACAAAGCAGAATTTATCCCTTTGACCTGGGAGGACTGTGAACTCAACCGATATCAAATCTACAGAAATTTGAGAGGGCAGGGGGGGGGGGGATGAGTAGGGAGGTAGTACACTATGATAAACTTTATGACAAAGTAATGTGTTAAGTGAATTAATGGTTTTTTAAATTTCCAAAAAGAAGTACTCCAAAGCATTACATGCAAGCCAGATTTCCAACAGAAAAGTCATATACAGGCAACTTTTTAACAGTGTGATATAATTACAGGAAACTGAAATTTTCATTTCAACTGTTCGAAAGAAACAGCTTTGCTGGAAATTTGGTTGTAATTCTCCAAGGTCGCACACATCTGCTGTCCTTTCTTGTGTGAATATTGAGAGTCATTCATGTTGATTGTACTTCATTGTGTATAACCTCGATAATACTACTACCTTAACTAGCGATACATTTGTGCTATAGACCTAAACAGCAAGTACAATTTCTTGTTTAATTGGTAAAATTGTCTGTAACAAATGGGGATTTTCTTTACATGCCCTGCGGTGCTACTGGGTGGGATCAGGAACCTCTGGACGCTCACTGCCTTTTGTACCTGCATCATCTTGAGACTTTATATAGTTGCAAGAAATAAATCGAAATTTAAATAATATTTCAAGCTGTCATGGTTCACCATCCGATGTGCCGTTAAGGTTTTGAAGGACGGTCCTGATTTCTTCCAGGTTGAAGGGTTCGTCGAGGTCGGGGTTGTCCGCTCCCGTGTACGGGGAACCGGGTGCTTCGGCGTCGCTTTCGTGGCTGCTCGAGAGTGGCATGTATCTTTCGGCAAGTCTTGCCATAAATTCCTGCTCGTTGGAGTTTTTGAGGTCGCGTTTCGCTATCTTGTCAGCCGCCTTGGTCTGGGAGCTCTTGGTTTGACCCTTGTTAAGAAGGTGTTTGAGCAGGTTCCAGGTTTTGCCCGATGTCATGCTGCCATCGGCCCTTGCACATACTTCGTCCCATTGTTGGAGAGTACCGACCAGTGATTCCCAATGTCCTTGTTCAGCAGTGCGATCTTTTTCCTGAGTCTTCTATTGAGTCACTGAGTACGCCATCTCTGCGATATGGATCTTTTTGCTTCCAGCATGTGAGCGAGCTTAGCATCCATCCCGATTGTCTGGACGTCCGTTTCGATTTCTTTGGTCGCCTTGAGGGCGTCCTCCTTGAGTTCGCGCGTCCACTGTTCTAGTGTAGCGGGCTTTTCGGTACGTTCCTTTCGTACCTGTCTAAACGCATCCCAATCCATGTATCTCCATTTTCGGAGTGGTTTCGAGGCGATTGCTATTGACGTTTCTACAATGTAATGGTCGCTTCCGAGGTCCTCACCGGTATTGTGTCAGGTGGCCCTCTCGACGTTGAGGACGAACGTAAGGTCTGGGGTGGTGTCCCTCGAAACCGAGTTGCCCATCCTGGTGGGGTAGAGCGCGGACGTGATCAGGGTGAGGCCCATCTCTTCCGCATCAGTGGCAAGATTTCTGCCTTTGGCGCTGGTGACGCCATATCCCCATTCTACGTTTGGGGCGTTGAAATCTCCGGCAGTAATCAGCGGGTTGTCTCCGGCTTTGTCCCTGGCCTTCTTCAAAATTCGTCTGAAACTTTGCGTTTTGTGGTTCGGGCTACTGTATGTGTTGAGTGCTAGTATGCTCTTGGCCTTTTTGCCTTTGGGAAACACTTCGATGAGCAAGTGCTCACATTTGCTGTCCGGATTACTTCTGTCAATTTCGGCCCATGCGAGCCTGTTACTAACAAACGTCGCTACACCGCTGCAGGCTTTTCTGGGTGGAACAGCAATTGCTTCATATCCCGGAAGGGTGGGTGTGTCGGTGTTGGTCTCTTGAATGAGTATGATGTCCGGCTTGTCTGTAGTGTGTCTGATGTGTTGTTGCAGGACCGATTTCTTGCTGCGAGAACCACGACAATTCTATTGCCAGATTATTAGCTTCCCTTGATTGCTAATTTGCGCTTGGTGCCTTTCGGCTGGTTCTCGCTTATTTGCCTTCTCCATTTTTGCTTTCCACTTTGGTTGCGGACTTTACCGCCATTTTGGGTGTAACGATATCGCTTGTTGCACTGTTCCTTCTGACCATGGGGTAGGCGGGGGGGGGTTGACAGGTGCTGTGGAGTGAGTAAAGACGGTTCTCTCGAAAGCCTCGATCCTGGCGCCGAAGCCCTTCTCCATCACTTTTACCCTGCTCGTTAGGCCGTCGACCGCCTCTACTAGTCTGTCGTGACCCTTCTTGAGCGACTCGACATCGAATTGGAGTTGACCTAGGGTACTAAGGATCTTGTCCAATTTACCGTCTATGTCATTGGCAGGCGTGTCACCTTCCGTGGTCTTGGCCTTGCGTTTCTTGGTGGCTGGTGTGCCCGCGGGTGGGGTTTGAGTAGCCGTTTCTGATTCCGCTACGCTGGGGGGAGTCGGACTGGGTGAAGTGTCCATGTGCGTATCCTGTGTCTGTGCGCTTGGTTTGCTGGTTTGCGTTTTAAGCAATCTATTCTCGTTAGCCAGTTCTGTCATTGTGCGTCTGAGTTGAGCGTTCTCGTGCTCGAGTGCTTTGATTCTTTCTAAGATGTCTTTGTGTACATTATTCTCTGGCCGTGCTTGCAAGCTCACCTGAGATTGGTCCCTAAGCGGCCCGCGGTTTGTGGGCAGCGTCCCCACCGTTGCGGATGCCTGGCATCCCGTTGTCGCCTTGACTCGCTGGGCCCAGCTGTTGGCTCCGGCCGGGGGTGGGAAGCGCACCCCCGAGGTGGAGCGGTCTCGGCTACCGGGTGTGCGGGAGCGGCTCCTGCGACCTCTGCTGGCCGATCGGGATCCCGAGCTCCCTCTGGATCTGGAGCGTCCTCTGTGCTCACGCTGTCTGTCTGGCAACTGCGCCACATCTGCGCCGTTGTGCCTTAAGAGACTAGTCGCCTTATCTCGAATTTTCTTGGCCGCAATGGCTGCCTGCTTGTTCTCGATTCTTCGCTTGCGTACCACGTACGGGACCTGGTATCTGTTCTTGCATTCCTTGCTGGCCGTGGGGTGTTTCTCGCCGCACAACGCGCAAGAGACCTCTTCGCAAACGTGATCAGCTCCGGGGTCTGCAATGCTGCAGCCCCTGCAAGTCTGCTTTTCAGGTGCGGGGCATACGTCTGCTCGGTGCCCCAGTTTTCCGCAAGCCGGACATATTGCGATCTGCTTCCTGTAGAGCGAGCACTCTACCCATGCACATCCGTACATCACGTGGTTGGGAACTTTGTATCCTTCGAAGACCACAATCACCGTCCCGGTTTCCTTAATGCGCTTCGCCGCCAGTGCGAGTGGGTTTCTCGGTTTGACGACAGACCTGGTTATCGTTTCTTGCGTGTGGTGGAGCGGAATGTTGCGAATGACTCCCTTGCACGTGTCGTCCGGTGCAGTCTGGTAGGAGGATGCCTCGTGCGTCTGTCCGGCGATGGTGATGCTCTGAATTTTCAAATATCCGTGGACATTCTCGGGTAGCGGGGAACTCACGACCATGATGTTCTGTTTGAGGTTGGGGCAAATCGTGTCCCCATCGCACTGCGTCGTTTCGAGTCCGGCTGCTTCTTGAATGGCCTGCACAATTTCCACGTGTCCGGTTTTGGCGATGTTCAGTCCGCCGCGGATGCGAATTACTACTTTGGTCTCGTTTTGCGGGAGTAAGGGCATTCTACTTGCCTTGATGATTTCTTTACGGGCCGACACGGGCTTGGATGCTTTCGTTGTGGCGCCGTAGGCTGCCACGTTGGTGGCTACGTTGAGGTTAGGCTTGGTCGTTCTTCGTGGGGCGATGTCGCACCACCCGTTGCTGACGGAAACCTCCGATGGGGCGATTTCTCGGCCGGTGACTTCGTAAGGCATCGTAGTACGGTTGGCAAGACTTGGGTAGAAGTCTCTGTGCCGGCGGGAGCCCCGCCGTTTGTTCAAGCGGCGAACTCGTCGGCGGGTACGGCGTTAGGGTTAGCCGACGTGGCGGCCGCCCCGGGCACAAAAGTTCTCGCGAAAGTACACAAAAAGAACTCACAGGGTCGAAAATGGTCTTGAAATGAAGCATATATCTTCATAAACGTGATGCCGCGGTGCGGTGGCACTGGTTTCGCAAAAGTCGCACTCAATTTGAGCAAAAAGCGGGAGCTCGACGCTACGCGTCCGTCCAGCTCGGCGCCATCCGCGTTCCTCAGCACGGCAGCATCGCTTAGCAGTGACGTAGTTGCTGGGTGAGGAGGTCATGTGGGGGTCTTTGTAAAGTTATCTAGGTGGTGTTGGAGGGGCGCGTTCTACTTCGGTCGGCCTAGGAGATCGAGCGCACCCGCCCAGGCCGCAAGGCTCCGAGGGGTGGGTATGAGGGCGTTCTAATTCTGGCGGCTCCGGCGGTTGCGCACGCCCGCCCGCCCGAGCTGATGTATCTTGAAGCCCTCTGCGTCGGGGATAGATCCCACCATGCGCTGTGTTTTCGCTGCTTAGTTCGCGTTGCTGCTAGACGCAGCACGAAGGTCAATTCGCTCGCTGCTGCTGCAACGCCTCCTCACTCCAGCATTTTGACAGCGAGTTGCCGCGGTCATCGAGTGAGATGTGTTCATGTTTGATCGTGCGCGGGTAACACCATGTTTGGTAATTTAGTTAGTATATGTATGTTTAGAAGTTTAAACGGCCGAAGCAACTGCTATCTTTAATTCGTATAGCTATCTATTAGTTTGTAATCCCAATCGATGCTTCGCCTTTCGGGGGAAACTGCGACTATTTTGATGAGTCAATTACTGGGTGGTGGTCGCTCTCAACTACAAACATTTATCCCTTCGAAACATTTATCCCTTAGACAAAGGGATAAATGTTTTCGGCTCCAAAACCAACGCCAGGGATAAGATAGAGACAGAAGAAATGGAAAGAAAGGGAGGCTAACCAGAGGGTAGATTCGGTTTGCTACCCTACGCTGGGGAGAGAGGAGAGGGGGAGGTAAAGTGAGAGGAAAATAGAGAGAGAGAAAGAAAGGAAGCACAAATACACAATCACAGTCGGCCACTGTTACCGCATACTATCCCCGCACAGCACATTTGCACTTGAAGAACCATCAACATCAGTTCAAGCTGCAGCCGCTTGTCCAAGTCTGTTGTCGTTAAGAACTGCAACAGTTCCCTCGTCGCCATCCGCTCCAATTGCTTGTGATGTCGGTATTCTAAAATTATTTCCTCAGTTAAAGGTCTTTGTTCAAAGCACGCTATTGCGATTGCGAGTGGTCGGCTATGCGAATCGTAGCAAGGACAGTCACAGAGAAGGTGCCGGAAAGTCTCTGTCGCGGAGGCTCAGTGGCTAAGGCGTTCTGCTGCTGAGCTGGGGGATCGAATCCCTGCCGTGGCAGCCGCATTTTGATGGAGGCGAAATGCAAAAGCGCCCATGTGCTTGCGTTGTAGTGCACGTTAAATAACCCCAGGTGGCCAAAAATTAAACCGGAGCCCTCCAATACGGCGTACCTCATAATCCGAACAGGTAATGATCGGCTGGACGTCTGTCCCGACCTGCACGTACAGTGCCACGTATGGGCACACTAAACGAGTGTGCCCGAACAGACTGGTGCCATTGAAAGCTCTATGCACAAAGTGTGCCGGTGCACACCTCGCGCGCACACTACTTCAGTTCTACTTCACGAACGGAGGAGAACAACCTCACTCCTACTTAACCAACGGAAGATAGCACTCTTAATTCGTCTTTATCGCCTCATTTCTTCTTTCACCTTCCCTGTTTCTTCTTGATTCTTTCGATTTGAAATGCATGCCTCCCTTCACTTTCTTCTCCCACCCTCACATATTCATTTTTCTTTTTTATTCATCTCTTCATTCAGCTTTTTGTTTGTTAGTGTCCTTGCTTACGCCGACCAAGGTGGAGCCATGCTTTAAGAATACTATTGGCGGAATGACTGATATCCTCATACTTCTCGTCATCATCAGTCGTCTCACTCCGCGACCACACCTTTAAGTTTTCGTCTCGTTTTTCTTTCACGGTACATCAAATTAATTGGCACTCCGTATCGTTTGTTTTAACATTGGCCTACTCTTCAGTTATGTCCTAGATTCCCGCCATTTCTCAGCACCAAGCGACGTCCTATCTCCCTGGTCTACTTGGGACACCTGCCTACCAGCTGACTGAACCTGCCTGTCCTTTGCTCTTGGTGGCCTGCCTTAAAGGGACACTAAAGTCAAATAAAAAGTGAAGCTAATGTGACAGAGCAATGCCCTAGAACGTCTAAGGCGTCAATATAATAGCGAACAGAGCTTTAGTATTCGAGAAATTGAAGTAAATGCACAACATGATAAGAGACTCCCCAGGGACATTCCGGTACTTACCCGTTGACGAAGGCACTCCTCAAAAAAAAAAAATTATGTCACTAGTACTCAACCACTCATATTAAAAATATTGTTTCGTTGGTTTATAAGACGGAAGAAAATGCTACTTGTCGACTTCTATTAGATTCTTAGAAAAATACCTTTTTGGCGTTACACTTGATAACGACGTCGGCGGTCAAAAGGTTTCGTTTTCCCTCGACTCCGCGCTGCGTGCGCTTTCGAGTTTCAGAAGTTTCGTTATAGCGTAGTGCTGCGCTGGTGCTACTGGCTCAATAAACTTTCACTTGAATTTGCTAGCAGCTTGAGAGTCACGACGGCCCGTCCAGATGGTGACCAGCTTCGTCGCCCGACGTCGCATTGCTGGAGTTCTTGCTGCTTTCGCGCTCGGAAGAGCCGGTGTCGAGGCCGCCGTCGTAGTACGTAACGACGCCGGCAGCGCGAGCCCTCAGCAGCATGTCACGCTCATCGGAGCTTAAATCGCTAAAATCGAGCCCAGCATTGCGAGCCAATGTGTCGTTGTCAGGGTCGTGAACTAGTTGGTTCATTGCGACGAGCGTCGACGATCACTGTGTTCACAATTCGGCGCGCGCTTTACCTTTCTCTATGGTGGCTAGCCACCATACTTCCGTTTTCGCACTGCCGTCGGCTCTGTCTTGGCACTGTTTCTGGCCGCGCGTTCACGCTTTCCGTAAAAAAAAAGAAAAAAAAAAGAGAGAGAGAGCCGTAGCGCCGTCTGCGGGCGCCGTTTACTCACCGGCGGCACGACGTCACTATATGGCCATGACGTCAACACTCCTCGCTCGCGCGGGCGATTTACATTGCGTTAGAAGTACGCGGACGCTTCACACGCAATTTTCTCATCAAATAAACGTTTTCTTGGCACGAAACAACCGTTTCAAGGTTTCTTGTGTGATATTTTAACAGTCCACGTTGAATTAATATTTGCCTTTAGTGTCTCTTTAACGCCTTGGACTCTTTTCTCTTCCCTCACGGCCTTCTCTATAACTTTTTTTCCTTTCCATCATCTTTTATTTAGTGTATCTGACAACTATGCTTTAATAAAAGCTGTCGAGATGCATCCCACTATGCTAATGCTTACCTTTGGTGTCTCGGACTTTTGGTCGATCAGTATGACAATTGGTTCGGCTATATCTCGCACTTTTTCTTTTAACACTGAAACTGTTTAAGCCAGCCGCAATTTGTGGTGCGTAGCAAGAAACTACCAAGAAAGAAAAACTTTCTGGTTGAGGCGGGATTTGAACTCGTCTCCCCGGTCCGAAGGCGAGCGTCGTCAGAACTAGGCTATACAGCCACGCTTGCAGAGCTTGTATTTATGCGAACCATATGATTGCGTTCGAGCGTCGTCGTCTTCGTCCACAGCTGGCGTGTTCGTACGCTCGTGCTCTGCGAGGTGGAGAGGTTTTGCGCGCTGTGAGAGCGAGGGAGAGAGACGCATTCACGGAGCGGGTCTCCTGGAACGCGGTGTTAGCATTGGAACGCGGTGTCGGTGTTGTAAGCTGCGCTATGCAACGCGCAGTGACGGCCGTAAGTCCAAGACGCGCACAAAGAAATTATCATCATCATGAGTAATAAGACGAGAAGTTCGCGCACACTTCCTCAAAATGCTGGGCTACGGTCGCCCAGCTTCGCTGTTTCAAGCGTTGCGCGGCCGAATGCAAGGTTAAGCGTTTTGCAATTGGCTTTTCTCTAAAACCTCTTTTGGGTTTCTACCCCTTTTCATTAATATTTAATTGGTTTAAACCTGCCGTACCATTGGTGATGCAGGTGTCCCTCACTTTTATTTATGTTTTTTTTTCATTTTCGAGGGGCCCAAAAACTAGCCGTAGTCCTTGCGCAGCGCTTCGGCCTGACAAACCGCTTGCAACAAGGCTAGGTAGGGACAAACGGAGCAAAGCGTGGTCTCGTGCGTGATAACGTACTATCTAGACAAAATCATATTTAGAAGCAAGATTCTCTAGCAAAACGCCCCCAGATTTATCTCGCCGTACGAACCTGGCTATAACATCTATGCAAAGAACCACTGCCCTTTTTGCTCGTGGCGCTCGCACTGCACGAGCTCTACGTGTGCAGGGCAACATGGGTCGGTCTTCTTTTGAAGTCAGGGAAGAAGAGGGCAATATTTGTTTTGATCAAAGACTAAGGAAAACGTAGGAAAAGGAATGAACGGCTAAAGTACACACACATCTGTACCTCAAAAGTGGACACGGAGTGGAGGAAGATGTAAAGAAAGTTGGCAAACAAGTACGGGGTAATTTAAAATGTATATAGACAACCAGGAATCATAAAAAAAATGTGGTTGATCCCTCTTATATAGGAATCGGTATAGAACACGAAAGTGAAACGTGTCTTCACAGAAGTAGTGTAATGTTTATTGCACATTGATATATAATGTCTATTGGTGTTTTGTGGCTAAAGCGCCCTTAGGCGTTGATGCACCCACGCTGACGCCTGGTGGCACGTCTCCTCCATCACGACTACCAACGTCGATGACCATGAGCAACCGTCGTGCATATGGAAGCTGCACTACGCTGCACACGCTAGCACAACGCGAAAGACGAAGCACGTAACTGACACACTAATACAACGCGCAAGACAAAGCACGTAACTGAATCGTCACCGAGTCAAATCAGCGCGTACAGCGCGTCGTAATTGCAGCCTCCGCGATCAACTTCAGAAACATTTTCAGAGCTAATTGCGGAGGCCACGCTCCGCTGTGCTGAGTACGGTGAACGCCACCTAGGTGGCGTTGGTAGTGCTTCTTGATGCCAGCGTCCCTTCGAATGCTGGCATCGAGGCGTCGTAGTGCTGAGACCACCGAAGCGTTCACTGTCGGTGCGCGTTAGTGTCATAATGCAGTACTTCTCTTTTCTGCTCGTAGGCGGCGGCACCGCCCCGAGCAAGAGCGCGGGTACACGGAGGAGTGTTAGATATATAAGGCGCGTCTGTGTAGCTCTCTGCAAATGCGTTTGTGGCGCAATGGGTTAAACGCTCGGCGATCTATCGTCGCGGACCGAGAGGTCGTGGGTTCGATTTCCAAATTTTGCATGTTTGTGGAACTTTTTCTTCTGGTTTCTTTCTTTGTATTATGTTCACTGACGTATTTCCGTGACGGAAATAGGTCAGTGAAGTCTTGGTGGACCCCGGCATAAAACACTTTCGTGTTAAAAAAGTAAGCGAGGGAAACATAGACCGCAAATTGGATGCAAATGATGAAAAAAAAAAGACCACAGTGTTTACAAAATGGCAAGAAAGAAGTGAGGACGGAAAATGCGTACGATAACGTAAAGGACAGTGCCTCAATTGCTACTTGAGGCCCGAGGTGGCTGCCTGAGCACCAATATATGCAGGACGAAATATGCGCCACAGGATGAGGCAATGTGTATGTGAAAAAAAAAGCCCATGCAGCTCGTTGAGCAGTAACGGCACTTCCACTGGTTGCGTCGCTCATTGTTCAGAAAGAAAGACGGGTGTGCGTGGCTCGCGCGGAGCGCATTCTCTAGCAGAGTCGGCGATGACGAAGTGGCGCATGCCAACGTTACTAGACTAGCTTCAGTTGTAAAACTCGGCAGCGTTGCGCGGAACCGCCACCCGCCCGCGCCTTTATGGCGCTGCCGTCGCACCCAGCTTCACTTCCCCACTAGCCGGCTACGCGAACTGGCCGGATGAAACACGCGGTGCAACGTTGGTGTATTCTGTGGTTGTTTGTTCACGGCAGATTTCAGGAAGCATGTCATCCGCAAAACTGTAGCCTTCGCCGCGTTTGTTAAAGATATTAGCAGACGATGCCGACGTGCTGCGTTCCTGACTGCAACAAGCGGCTATCGAACGATGTCGACAGTTCGGCGCGCCACTTCTTGTGCGCTCCCAGCAATGCGACGCTTCGCTCGGCGTTGAACAGAGCGATTCCTCGTGCCGACCGGGAACTCTGCGAAATCCATGGTGTGTGATTTACACTTTCATGAGCAGGACATCTTGAAGTGTTTGTGCATATTGTCAATGGACAGACGGTTGTGGTTCCACAAGACAAGTGGACACTTGCCGAGGGTGCGGTGCCGAAAGTGTTCCGGAACCTTCCGTCGTATCTGTCGAACCAACCGGGGGAAAAAAACGCATACGAAGAGAAATGTTTGGTGACCTGTTCTGGGCCGTCTTAGAAGAGCTGTCAGAGAATACGCTGAGTCGTGTTGGGTGCCCTTTGCGCTTTCAGGAACTGAGTGCACGCATCATTAAATTTTTAACAGCGGAGCTGTTTAAGCTTTTTGCTTCCCCGCGTAGTGTTCGCAAAAAGTCGCCTAGCGATGACGTCACTGCGCACAGCTGCGCCTCGCATCACATTGCGATAGCCAATAAATAGCTAATTGATAATCAATCAACAAACAATACATTCCGAAAAATCCTACGGATAACTTGGTAGTGCTTATTCTAGCCCGAATACGTGGCCAATACCTTGCGATAGTCACTCAATAGCTAATCGATAATGGATCAATAAATTCCGGGAAATGCTCGGGATGACTTGGTAGTGATTAGCAAAGCCCAAATACGTGGCCAATACCTTGCGATAGCCAATCAATAGCCAATAAATTAATAATCGATCAATAATCAATTCTGGAGAAACATAACCCGTATAAGGCCAGGACCAGCTAGGCGCCCATCAGCTCCGCTGTTTCTTTAGCTTTGCGCCACTTCTGCAAGCTACGCTATATCCTATTTAGTCACGCGCATGCATACACGCACACCTTGCATAAAAATGCATTCTTAGGCAAGGTTCCTGGAGCAGTGGCGGAGATCCAGTCTTGAATTAAAGGCAGCGAGGAAACACGCCAAGGCTGCTGTAGGTGGAGTTGGTTTCCACGTAGGCCCAAGTCATTTCCCTGTATGTCCCTTGTGACAGTTTAAATCTTAGCTATATATAGGGGCATACAGTTGTTTTTTTTTTGTTTACTTCACCAGCCATGGTTTCTCGGTAGTTCGCACGAGCTCAAGGCTGCGGCGAGGCGTCCGCAGTGGAGCGCGATGGAACGGTGCCGCCATCTGGCGGCTGCCCAAGGAGTGGCGACAGCGGCGGTAAGCGCAAGGGCGGAGAGTTTTACAACTGAAGCTAGTCTAGTAACGTTGGCGCATGCGCAGTAGGTCGCCGCCGTGCAGCATGTCTCGTTTAGAACTCGCGCCTTCCTCCTCCTCCTATCGCCACACTCTCCTGCCCCGCTTTCCTCTTCACGCTCTCTTCGCTATCGCCTTTCTTTCATCCCCGCTGCGCTCCGCGCTCGCTCTTTCATCCTTCGCTAGGTTTGTTCGCTCGGCTACAAGGGACGCCGCGGCACGACGAGGCACGTCGACGCTCAACGCAGGCACGGGTGCCGAAGAGCGGCGCTCTAAAAGCATGAACAAGATGGGGACCGCATTGTCGTAGACATATGTAATCTTTAGAAATAAAGTACAAATAGGTGAAATGCTAAATTGGGATATGGTAACACGTAAGTAGCTGACACAGGATAGGTGACTATTTGTCACCACCTCTATTCAAAGAGAAGAATATCAACACTTATGATAATCATATCTACCACTCTACAACAACTTTCGCCGCGCGCACCTCCTCTACACCGCCTCCTCACCACTGTATCTCCACTGTTATTACTTTCTCTGTATTTGCTTCTACACGTTCTACCTCTAAACGTATATATATAGTTTATCGATAACGGATTCAGAGCACGTCCGACTACGGAAAGATTCGCTTAAAGACCACTTGTGCCGTGATTTAGAACATGCACGAGCCTAGATCAAAGCCAACGGCACAAAGCCAACGGCACCGACATACCTATCACGTAATGCATCTGGCGCATTAACCTAATGTTCCGGAGTGCGTGTGTATATAGGATATTTATTTGCCGTCCGTGAAACATGGCTCAACAATACCCTTTGTAACGATCATAATTTTATCTGTGTATGCGCGAGAAATCACTCCTCAGATTAAGGGATTTATTCTATTCCTGTAATAAACTGAAAGAAAACGAAGAATAATTGATTGCTTCACGTGGTTTTGTGCCATCTCCAACTACGTATGCCGTTCATAAGCCATTGCATTATTTCTGGTGCAACAGTTGATCCGCTGTTAATTACATTACGCTGCGAAGATACGCCCGCCGTTAGAACAATCTGCTGCGAAAACTACAGCTTTAATGATCTAAAGCAGTCGTTTCGAAATGAAAACCCATTTTTTTTTATTTCGCCCCGCCTGAAACTCCCGCTAGTCCCGATCACAAGGCAGGCAGTGCAAAGCCCATGCTGCCTAAAGCAAAGTCTGTCGTTCTCAAAAAGCGACACTTTTAGTCTGCTTTCAACCTAGGACACCACAGCACGCATCTGTCTCGCCGCATCCAATTACCGTAGACACCATAGCACACAATCTCGAGCGCAAAACCGAGCGACGTCACTGGTAGCGTACGTCTGGAGAGCCGGCCGCATGAGACAGGGGGCACCTCAGTCGCTGGCTCGGCGCCGGCTCCAGCGCCACACGCGGCAGTTGAAAGTGGCCATGGCGAGAGTCCAGGCGATGCAAGGCAGCATGATCTTGGCAGCCCGCTCGTTGATGGGGCAGTACATGTGGGCCAGGAGCGCCACTGAGCCGCACAGCAGGTTCATGTCCACCATGGCCTGCGACCCGTTGTCAGTCCGGGGTAAACGTCAAAGCTCACCCACTAAGTCTGCGCGCAAACGTCGCTTACGGCGACGCGACGCGTGCTTCCGAATTGGGGAATACTGAGAACGCGCATTAAAACTCGCTTCTATAAACTACATATCTTCTTAGGGAATAACATCTATCTATCTATCTATCTATCTATCTATCTATCTATCTATCTATCTATCTATCTATCTATCTATCTATCTATCTATCTATCTATCTATCTATCTATCTATCTATCTATCTATCTATCTATCTATCTATCTATCTATCTATCTATCTATCTATCTATCTAGCCGCCTACGGCTTTGTGCTCTCATGGTGGTTTCGTTAACTTGTGTACCAAAACAGGAAAAGTATGACTAGAGTGTATGACGAACATAAATGATAAGACATGACATGAATGTCATGACATGCGTGTCATGTAGGCCATGAGAATGGCTCAGTGAAAAAAGATTAACACTCAAAAACCACTGAAATGGGTTTGGACACGAGTGCTAAGTGAAGGAGAAACACTAAAACAGGGTGGTAGAAGTCATAGTCATGACTATGACTCAGCAAAATGACAATGAATCAGGAAAAAAAAATTAACACTCAAAAACGAACGGAATGGGTTCAGATGTGGTAGTAAGTGAAGGAAAAGGCTAAAGTTTGATGGTCGAAGTCATAGTCATGAGCATGATTAAAGCTTTCGAATTCAGGACTCTGAAGCATAACTAAAGGGACTCCTGAGGACTCATGACATGAATGTCATGACATATGTTAACAGCCGCCTACGTCCGGGTGTTCTCATGGTCATTTAGTTAACATGGTAGGCTCCCCGCACACTGCTTCGCATAACATCGATTCCCACAGGGCGTGGCATCCGTGGGCGTGCCGGCTTTTTTTTTTTTTTTTTGAGGACGAGTATATAAAGTTTTATATAGTATATAAAGGACGGAAACAGTAGAAATGGGCATCTCAATTTTGCAATAATGATTCAGAATTACCACACACTGTCGCTTTTCTTTTTGCTTAGTAATGTTGCAATTATTTAAAAAAGAGAAAATTTTAGTCATTGCGTTCTACAGGCACTAACTTCAATGGGAGAAGCCTAAAGGGACTGACAAACTATTTTACAGGACCCAGTTTTCTATGGCACAACGAAGAGCCCACCCCCGGTAGTGTTTACACCTGCATCGGTTGCATCCAAAAGTGCGTGGATATTTTGTAAGCCGACTTTTTCGATCTGAACAGCTTCTAAAAAAGAGAGTTCTCATCCAGAAACGCTGAGAAGTGATAGCTATGCGGATAGCCCTCTTCGCAAATTGTGAAAGCCGCCAAAATTCACTCTGACGTATACACCACACTTAGTTGCAGATATGTATGTTTTTTTTTTTTGGTCAGTGGTGCTTATCGAAAGAACAAATTTCCATTACTCTCTCCCTCTCCACCAACTAACCCCCCCCCCTTCTTTTTTTTGTTGAACAATTTGACTTCCGTCACCCCACTCTGCACGACAGCTTATCTCTTCCTCCTTCGACTACATTAAGGATGGGGGGGAGGGAGCTATGTCTAAATGACGATGCAAAAGAAAATATTTGATGGCCTCAGAAAGACGAGTCCCCTTGTAGAAATGTGGGCTACAGTGACCTTACTTGTTCAGCCACTATTTTCACTTCATGCCTCCATCTTCCTGTGAACTTATCTCTCGTTTGTTTGGCTACATGCTTCTCATTGGGGCGGACTGTACACGTGTAAACGCTCAGGCAGACTGAGCTGCAAGTGTCAGATTGTCTGTCACCTTGTGCACATTTGTATAAGTGACTTGCTTTTGCCACTTTTTTCTAATAGTTGCAAAGAAAGAACCACGACGTTTGCCTGCGGCTAAAATGAGCCCTCTGCTTGCTTGAAGCGGCTTCATTTCACTCCAGTGTTTTCAGTATTGATACACATGACAACTTCAGTGAATAGACTACCATGTTGAATAGGATGCTTCATAAGCAGTGTTGGGCATCGGCAATCAGTGAAGGAATAGTCTTTCCTTCTGTGCATTGCAAGCGGCCAGCAATTGTGCACGTGTTTTCAGTATGTGATTCAATTTTTTAAGCGAAGCTTTATAGGCTCAAGTGTCGGCGGTGGTGGGGGTGGTGGTGGTGGCGGCGGTGTCAGGCTGAAAAGTGGGCCGGTCTTGGTGAAAGTGCAGAAAAGGTCCAAGCTCAATGGCACATACCAGGGACAAAAAAGAAACAGAGAAAGAGAGAGAGAAAGAGAGAACGAAAGAAAGAGCGATAGAAAGAGAGAAACAAAGTCACCACGAACGTCAGAGAAAGAAAGAGAGAAAGAGAAAGAAAGAGAGGAACAGAGAGGGAGAGAAAGAGAGAGAGAAACGGAATGATAGATAGAGAGAGAAAGAGAAAGAGAGAGAGAATGGAAGAAATAGAGAAATAAAGATAGAAAGAGAAAGAAAGAGAGAGGGAGAGCAAGGAAGAGAGAAAGAAAGAAAATCACCAGGAAGGTCACCTACACACACGACAAGCTTCGCTTACCCCCATTTTCTCGACAGGGGAAGGGCTGGTGATTTTTTTTATGTAAAAGAACGTGACAGGAATTACCCTGCACTAAATCGAGATATGTTTACGTTCTAACCTCGAAGAATAAGTAGAAAATGCACAAGTGTCTACAAAGCTTTAGAATGAATGTTGCAAATTTTACACAATAATTGACAGTTTATTGTAACTCATGATTGAACGGAATAAGTGTATGTTCGATCCATGATCTAAATGATCTCCGGCAGTGTTAAAACAGTATTGCGAGACTGTACTTAGGTCTGGCTGCGAGCTTAAATGCTCTAGTGGCAATAATAAGACTCGGCTCATGCATAATCGTAATGCACTTTTAAAGCGTTGTTTGAATATATCTGCGATTTTATGTGTGAATTCATATCAATATTTTCTAATGGGATATCTGGAGCTGCAGTCGTTTAACAATGATGAGGATGGTGGTTATTCTAGTGTCTTGCTCATTACTTCGCATTGCTTTGTTGAGATAAAAGATGCAGTTTATTTGTTGTCAGTTGTGTTCATGTGGCATGTGGGCATTACAGAGTTTCCTTAGCAGAGCGACGCCTCCTTTATTCGAATATAATTGATTTCGTTGCGTAATTTCCAACGTGCAATTATGTCCCGGCAATGCGGATTATGCACGTCGGAATGTCTAGCTGATGTTCTGTTAGTAACACGCAACGAGCTCAAATATTACTTTCTGTTTGGGCAATATTTCTTGTTTGCAATATATTTAAAACCACGGAATAGCAGAGGCATAGTGAGCCGACTGGGTGTTGTTGCGCAATAAATGAGCAATAAAGATACGTGGCTTCGAAAACTTTTATACGGGGACGGACATGCTCGCCTGAAGTCAGAAGGACTGAGTTTAAGGAAACCTAGGTATCACCCATGATACCCGCACTGGGTGAACGGTTAAATTGAGAGAGAGAAAGCGTAAAACAATACAAAGGCTGGTAGGTTGACCAGAATAAACTTGTTTTCTACCTTGCGTAGGGGTAAAGGGGAAAACATTTAAAGAGATATGAAGAGGAGAAATGAGCGCCGAAATCGAAATCGGTACATTGGAAATGAAGGTGGCATACGTGACTCTCACTGCCTGACTCGCGGGCCCGTACACCGCAGGAAGGCAACTAGCACTGTGCCTTCAAAGCGCACGTCCGTCCTCACCACTTTCCTATTATAACAGCAACATTGGTGGTGTACAAAGACACAAGTGCAAAACTTCGCTCTAATATGCTTGTTACGAAACTCGGTCAGAACTTTATCTGTTGTCACATCAGAAATCTGTGCGTCAAATCTTCACGGTTCACAGCTTCCCCTATACATGAAAGGCTTCCTCACCAGCGCGAACTTCTGCTTCGAATAGAAGAAAGCCGGCCATGCCCAGTTGTAGCAGAGTCCGGCGGCGAACACGGCCAGCGCAGGCCTGGCTGGACCATGCAGGCCACCTCCGTCCTTGAAAACCAGGTAGGCGGCGTAGCCCATGGCGCTGTTGAACGTCACCCACAGCACCACCTGGGCGCTACTTCCCGGGTAGTGGCGCACCTAGCATGCATCGCTGCACCATTGCGAGACAGGCATGGTATTCGTCGTAGTCACAGGATATATGTGATCAAACCCGTTAACTTCCATTATAGTGGGCACATTGCAGACCTTTGGGCATTTGAATCGCCAAACGTACTGCTGTGCGTAATTTATGCTGGATAAGTTGGTTTAGGCAGCCTGAAATAGTTAAGAGCGCTGAAAAGCGGAAACATGCAAAATGATGACAACATAAAAGGCGCTGACCGGTGCTTTCTTTTTCATGTTCTTTAGGTCCTGTCATCATTTTCAGCGCCCGTTCTGCTTTAGTCTAGATGTGTGTTCGTTTTAAGCACGAAATACTTAAAACGAAAAGCAGGCACCCGTTGTCGGCGACTTTCAAGTGACCATGAGCCAAAAGCCAGAGCCGTTATCCGGGCACTCGAACGAGAACATCCGGGCAACCAGTCAAAACTTAAGAAAATGCAGTCCCTGGCCCCAAATCCTTTGTACAGGACCGCTGGTTACTGCCCAAATAAGTTAAAAGAATTACTGCTTCCGAGTTCTTCCTAATGTTCGTTCACAATGCCACTCAAGCTGTAAGTTCTAGTAGGCTGTATCTGTCATGTCCAACAGCGACGTTCAAAAGGCACATACAAGGCACCACACACTTGAATGTCATATTTTGGCCCTGAGACAGGCTTGCATGTGCTCTTTTCAACGCCAGCGATACCTGAGTTGGCCGCACATTTGCAGACGACCACTTCGACGCGACAAGAGGAAAAAGTAGCGACAGACGCTGAGCGCGCTGCACTGCTGGCAGAAGAAAAGCGGTTGAAGACGGTGGCACCACAGGCAGCAGAAGACGCCATATGGTAGGCATGTCATGCTAACATATCTCCATTACGGGAGAACCAGCGATTTTCCCTTATACTGTCGCAACCCTACATTACCTATGGGCACCTTGGTGCCTTCGTCTGGGTTCCCGCCCACTGAATATGCTCGAGATACCATTTCCTTTTCAGCTATGTAAATGTATCAGACTGCCATGCGTAAGTAGTACTAATTTGGGTGGTTGCAGGTTTTCGGAAGGTGTCACTGTTACATGTTCATCTTCTCGCACAAAATACCCTTGATGGGCCGAGACATTCCTGACCAGTTCTCGCGAATTTTATATGATAACGTGGAAAAAAACGTAAACCATGTCACAACAGTTGTAGAGATTTCTACAACCGGCGTGAATACCTCGGACTTTTTCGTATTGAACGACGAGACGTATAAATAGCACACGCACTCAACCAGTGTTCACCGAACGCCAGCCGCGCTTGCTCTTTGATTATTGTAACCTTCAATTACTGAGCACAAGTTCGTGCCGTGGTCGCCGCTATACGCTAGCTTGCGCAAACAGTTCTATATTCTTTCCGTTTTCCTTGTCGATTAGGCGTTTCCGCCTGAAACTATTCCTCAACATTACTTGTACGGACGCACACAGCACCGTTCCGCGAAATGTTTCAACGAATAGACCCAGATATTCCGTTGCTCAAGTCAAGTGGCTAATGACTTGCCAAGTAAAGATCATTGTTGCACGAGGTACTTTGTACCAGATAATTATCGGTTACAAGGCATAGGGGGATGAAAAAAAATCACGTCTTCAATTTATACGTTCCACAGTTCTTGAATTGTGCAGACGAGTAGGTTAGCGCTTCTTCTGGTCGCAGCATGCGGCATCTTTGAAAAATATTTGCCGTGCGCTTTTCAAAATATTCGTGCCGCGTATTGAGCATCCCTTCCCAGAAAATTCACGTCAACATGGCGGTGGCTATGGCATTCTGCTGCTGAGGGCTAAGCCGCGGGTACGAATACCAGCCGCGGCCGGAACAGTTCCATGGGTGGAAATGCAAGAAAGCTCGCGTACTTTAATTCAGGTGAACGCGAAAGAACTCCAGCTAGTCAAAACTTGTCCGGAGCCCCCAGCTGGTCGAATTAATCCCGACATTTAGCTTTCGTCCATTAACATTGACGTCGAAAGAGCATATATTTTTCTTTCGTTTCTGATTGTCACGGCCACGCCACCGCAAATTCGTTATGCCATTCTCTGTGGCTTGCCGAAACGTCTGACTGACCTTGGTAACGTCGTCATGCTTGGTCTTGATGATGTAGAGGCCGGCCAGGCCGCCCAGGTTCGGTAGAAGCACCCAGCAGGCGGCCTGGGTGGTGTCCTTGTATTCCATGCCTGCCCGACGTCACGCCTGCGACGAAATTTCGTCGCAACATGCCCATTCACTCACTAGCTACGTTTACGTGCACCGGATAATGTCACGTCGAATCGGCCTGTCAAGCCGAAATCCAGTCGTCGGCTTAGTGTAAACGCTAGCGAATCAAGCAGAGTGACCATCGAAGCGAGTTCGGTCATGCCGCCTGCGACAGTTGAGTTGATTCGCCCAACCGGCATGGCACGATGCGTGTAAAGGTGGTCGGGTCAGGCCGAGTCAACTCGACTTCTTACTCAAACCGCTCGAGTGGGATACGCGTCAACGAAGCTAATGCCGCTTCCAAAAAAAGTCCCCCTGTACGCGATGTTCCTCATCACTCTGTGCTGATAGTCAGATGCCTTTTTTCGGTCTGCTCGAACGTTTAGCAATAACCTTTGTATATGGTTAGGTCGAATGCATTTGCACACGTTTACGGCGCGAGGTCTCGATTATCCGTCAGTATTATTGCGACGAATTTGAAAACAGCGATGTCGTCAGTTTTGACGCTGCGAAATAGGCGACCTTCGTGTGAGTACAACTGCGTAAACCGTATTATGCGACGAACGCTGCATAATGGCTTCCTTAACGCCTCAAAAACGAAGTCGTACCCGCCATGGTAGCTCAGTGGCCTTGGCGTTCTCGTAGTGCACACGACGAGGTCACGGTTCGGATTGCCGACCGCGCCAGCCGCATTCCGATGGGGGCGGAATATGCAGATGCTGGCGCACCGTGCATTGGGTGCACGTTAAGTAATTCCGGAATCTCAAAATTATTTCGGAAACTTACAGTACGCCGTGAATTCGCTCTGCCGTCTCCAGACTTTAAACCCCGCGATAAAATAAAATCACAAATGAAGACGCACCACTTACGTTGACTGGAGCTGCACTTTTTTTACCCCTTCTTACCGTCATCGTTCACCATAATGTCGCATTTCAAGCGGCACTTGTATAACAAGCTATGATGAGAGTTATCTCACCAAATTATACGCTCCTGATGACTTCACGCTTGCGCATACGTCTGAAGACGCCCTTAGCCAGAAATCGCAGAGTGCTGTGACGCTTAGCTGACCACAATCACTCACCATTACTGGTTCAGGTGTGTTTTTCAGGCGCCATGCAGACTGCCGTGCCGCTTCCGAAGGGTCGTCATTTTTCTTTTCTTCAAATCGACCACCATGCCGTCTCTGCAGGCTGTTGCGACTAATTTTCTTACTCACTGCGGCTGCCGAAGTACCTGCCAATTATCAGGTTTTTAAATGTACAATTTTCTAGCAGACCAATTTTATTGTATGTTCGGCAGGCTGGAGATCCGGCTTTTTTTTCTTCTTCTTTTTTGCAAAGCTGTGGCGTCCATACTCTGCCAAGCAAACAACTAGAATTGGACTTTGCCTTATACGATTTATATCCTGCATTTATTAAGGCGAGAGCCTTATATGTCTCATCGTGCCGTCAACCTTCGAAGTCCTTGAGCGAAAACACGTCGACTACACGAAAGGTACCAAAACTATCATCATCAATAGCTCATGCCTTCTTAAGCACTCACATCCCCGTAAGCAAGCAAGATGGATGATAAAGCGGATTTAGATGGTTGATATAAAGCGAGTTAAGTGGATGACTAAGCAAATTAAGAGGGATGACAAAGCCAATTAAGTGGACGACTCAGACGAGTTCAAGGCAGTTAAAGCAGGCCAAAGCATGACTTGGCATGAGTGGATGACAAAGCGAATTAGGAAGATTACAAAGTGAATTAAGAGGAATAAAAGTGAATTAAGAGCAATCAAAGGAAATTAAGAAAAATCAAAGTGAATTAGGAAGGAGGACAAAACAATTTAAGAGGAATCAAACTGAATTAAGATGACTCAATACGAATAAAGTGGAATGAAAGTGAATTAAGAGGATGGATAAGCGAATTAAGAGGAATCAAACTCATTAAGAAGGAGGATGAAGTAAATTATAAGGAATCAAAGCGACTTAAAAAGGATGACAAGTGAATTAGGTGGAATCAAAGCAAATGAATCGATTAAAGTGGATTACTCAGCGATTTAAGGCGGATAACTCAGTAATTAAATTGGATGACTCAGCGATTAAAGTGGATGACTGAGCGAATTAGGATAGATGACTAAGCGAATTAAAACAAGGTTAATCAAATAAATGCATGCGCATTTGGGCTTTCGTCTTCACGTCGTCTTAGGGATAACATAAGAGGCTCTCTAAATTTTATTGTTATTACTATTATTATTCGTATCATTTGGCACAAGGGTTGAGACACAACGGCTATAGATGCGGGTGAGCTTACTTTCGATTCTTGTCTATTTTATGTGAAATGCGGAATGGTATGAAACGCAAGGGACGTTAATAAAGCACCCTGCTTATTCAATTTTCGGTTCTTCAATGCACTCCATAACGTCACATGTGGTTGCTCTGGCAACAACGCCTTCAATTCAAGTAATAGTACCTCTGCAGCAAAATAACTTAAAATTATCAGGTTGCCCATTATGTTCAGATTTAACTTTCGCACTCTTCACTTCTATAAACGGACTGTAAATTTACTTTAAGATCCCCCTGTTTTCTCTTTCGCGCAAGAAATCCGGGAGAGTTTCTTTATTTGGTCATCACTATTAATAATATTTTGCCTGTCCAAGATGGTTAATTTATTTTGCAGTTCTCGTGTAATGAAACATGTCGCGGTGGCTATGGGCATCTCCCGTCGTATCAGAAGATGATGTACCGTGTGCTTGTGCATATTGCCTCTTACACGGCGCTGGGGGCTGGCTATCGAGCGGGCGGAGAAGCATGCGCACTTCTTTCTTCTTGTCCGTGCCTGCCTCTTAGCACTGTGCCCACTACTGCTGGTGGCAATATTCTCATGCAGAATGTGTTTACGTTCGGCCTCTGCTCACATGGCCACGACTTCTAAGACACATTTGTCTCAGTTTGCCCATACTAGAGTGTACTAGATTGGGGGAGTGGGTCCAGTGGACGCCTTGGCAAGCGCCGAGGGTGAAGCAAAAAAAGAAAAAAAAAAACGTTGAAATGGCGCCGTCGCTGCCGTCGCCCTCTTCTGAATCTCCGGCCAATTCTGGCTCCCGCTGTTTCGGCAGCGCCCATTGGCTGAGGCGAGCTGACGGGCTGAGTAGCTGTCATCTGCTCGACGCACCGTCGATGTTGCGTTGTTTGCATTCTTTCCGCCGCTCTTTTTTCATGTTATTTACAATAGCTCGGTGGGGAATATTATCAGTGTTGCCGCCACCGAGTATCCACCTGTCAAAGCTCCATGCAGCTGCGGTAGGATCTCCGACGCGACAAGCGTCCGATCGGCGCGCGGGGCCGCTCATTCGGGAGAAAGCGACGGTGGCGCCACCAACTTTTCAATAAAAAGAGCCACAGCGGGGAGCCTACGTTGGACCCACTCCCCCAATCTAGTATACCTATCCAGAAAACCTCGTTTTCCGAACATTCGATCAGTTGCAGGAGTTGCTGTTGAAGGTTTTCGGTGAAACACGTACACGTTGGTGCGTAAAATGGACTCATGCTTTCGTACGACACAGTTCAGTAGCTTGGCTTGACGTCTGTTTACGCAGATCTGAAATTGTTAGAGTGAGAGGAAGTTTTGTCACCTCTTCCAAGAGGAGTCGTTTGCGAAAGTTTTGTCACCTCTTACAAGGAGACAGCGAGCCGTTTGCGAAACAGTCACTTTTAGTCGTTGAGAGCTGATGAAGTCATGAGTCGTTGAGATTGTCAAGACATGATGGCGACCAGTGAAATTAAATAGTACTAAGAGAGAAAGAGTGAGGAGAACGTGTTTAAGGAAAAGGAGAAAGATCGCCCAGCGGTAACAGTTCTCTATAGCATGCTGCTCTGCTCAGAGAGGTGAAAAAAAAAAGTTAAGGAAGGGTATGAGGAGTGATGAGCAGGAAAACCAGCAGGATGCTGCTATATGCCCTTTCGTGTCCACAGGGCCCGCTCATAGTTCACAGGACTCTGTAGTGGAGTCGCGTAATAATCCGCAGTCTCACCTGCTACTTGCGCATCCTTTCAGAATCGATGAAGAGCCTCAATGACGCTTATGCTATAGCTTTCAGTGGTTCTCAATGGTGTTCCGATCCGCTGTCATACGGATGTGGTCTGAGAAGTATTGCGCCATCACTTGCTGTCAGTGGCGTGGCCAGGGGGCAGCACACCGGGCACATCTCTATAATGTGTCATCAGCGAGAGCCAGCACGTGGGTGACGCGTGGGCGCGATTCATAGCAGTCGCCGCGGATAGACCTCCCAGACAACGCGCGCAACTCGGGCGCCATCTCGTAGCCATTGTCGCCACACTACGCCTTTCTTCTCACGCTTTCGCTATACCCTCCTCCTCCGCTTTCCTCCTCGCGTCTTTCAACCGCTGCTGCGCTCGGCGTTCGCTCTTTTATCGTTCGCTGCGCTCGCTCGCTTAGTTACGTCAACGCTGATGCCGAGGCTCGCCGCAGTAACGGGCGCCCAAGAGCTGCGGTCTATAATAAACGTTACGTGAGATTACACATTGCAGAAATGACAAAGAAGAAAATATTTACGCATTACATCTTCCATGAGAGCATTTAATTAACCAGTCCACGAAAGCTCCGATTAGCACAGAATCCAACATGTGGGCTGGATCTGCATATTTTTTCAATTGTTTTTTAAGCCCACCTTTATTTTAAAGTCTGACATTTCTTTCAGGGCTCCACCCCGAAAAGACATATTTCAATGCAGGGAAGAACACGGGGAAAGCGGGACAAGAACAAGGTGAAAACGGGGGCCAACGTTTCGACAAGTGGACATGTCTTCTTCAAGGCGACATATGCTCTCTTTATATATTTTTTTCTCATTGCATATTTCAATGAAGCCATTTATGCAGCAAAGTAATGTCCCATTTGTTCTTTCGACTTTTTATTGCATTCATAAAAGCACTACAGCATGGACTCCAGCATGTTCCTGGTTCACGAGCTTTTGCTCGGCGTTGCTCGTGCATTGAGTGGAGAAGGAAGAAGAAGAACGGCGGTTACCAACGTTCGTCACACGGGTGGCCGACACCTCGCGGTTAAGGTGAGCAAACATTGTTTCCAACGTTTCACTCGAAATGGGCAACGCAAGCGCACTCAACTAACTAGGTGCAATATATTTTCATGTGGCAGCCGCTGTCGCTTCTTCGAGCATTTCCTCAGAAGCAATGCTCGAGGGCTCGGTATAGTCGCAGCAGAATACAGCACATTAGCGGGGATATACGCTTAGCTTTTTTCTGGGCACGTAAAGCTGTCGGCACGAATTCATAGCCTTTTATTGGGAACGTTATTGGGAAACTCACAGCTGTCTCGAGCAACACCGAGCGCCAAATTGAGGCACTTAAGCTGCTAGATCACGGTATAGCTTCCTTCACTTTGACTCGCGCCGATAATTACTGAATGAATCGGTTATCGCCACATACAGTGGGACTAGAGGGAATACATAGGCAACAAGCAATATACTCACAATTCAGATGTTGTACCCTACTGAAAGAAGCGCTGCATAAGGTAATCCTGGTGAGAAGCTCCATTTATCGCTTGATGATATACTAATAGGCGGTTGGTGCTTTCGCATATGGTTATTGAAGGCTGATAACAATATTGGTAGGGGATATTGCGTCCTCATCCGTAAACCATGGTGCCCAGGAATTTTCTGGCGCTTTACATAGGGCCGTACCACGAATTTCGTCGTGAATAGAAGCGCGTTAGCCGGCCCGCTTCAGGACTCGGAGAGAAGCCGTATCGTGCTTTGGACGGGCCGGCCTTCAGTCGATACCACTTGTGCAAGGTTCTAAATGCGAATAGGTTATTTCTTTATCCTTTTCGCGTGTTTACATGGGGTTCGGACTTTCACCACCGGTACAAAGGAGCCGATGCAAATGGCACATGATTCCTGCGCAACCGATTTAGGGTACGTGTTCGTTACCAAACGCCAGCGAGTCGTCACCTAACAGCCCGTAACGTCACCTTACACAGCTCTCTCAGATACACGTGGCGTCGCTCGAGAGCGTTGGGGCGCTGATTGTTCAGATACTTTGGCGGAGCTCTCGGGAAGGACAGCCTCCTCAATTTCTCGCCAACCCCTCTCTCTCTCCGTGGAGCCTATGTGAAGGAGCTTTGGTGGCTGGAGAGGGGAATGGCAGGGAAGAAAGAAAGAAATTATGAGGTTTTACTTGCCAAAAACGCAATCTCGTAATGAAGCAACCCGTAGTTCAGGACTCTGGATTAATTTCAACCACCTGAAGTTTTATTAACGTGCCCCTGAATTTCAGTACACGGGCGTTCTTGCGCTTTGCCCCCATCGAAATGCGGCCACGGCGTCCAGGATGGAATCGGCGTCCTCGAGCTCGTCAGCACAACGCCGTAATCATTTGGCCATCGCGATAGGCTGAGGACGGCAATTGCCTTCCACGCCGGCTGTCGATCCGCTGGATACAACACACACACACACACACACACGCACACGCACGCGCACGCGCACACGCACACACGCACGCGCACGCGCACGCGCACACGCACACGCACGCGCACGCACACACACACACGCACACGCACACGCACACGCACACGCACACGCACACGCACACACACACACACACACACACACACACACACACACACACACACACACACACACACACACACACACACACACACACTGAATTTACTTGTGTATAGCCACCTATATTGCACCACTACAAATGGGCCGGTTAACGGTTCTGGGCCCAAATTTACGAAAACTCTTACGTTAGAATTTTTAGTAAGAAAGAATTTTAACCAATCCGGATGCCAGATATATCGTTAGAGACGGCGGCCAGCCAAGGGCAAAGCGAACGTACGAAAGAAAAGCTTTGTGAATCTGGCCCCGGCTCCCCACGGAATTACGCAATGAATCAACAAATGCTACCTAAATAGTTTCATTGCAATAAATAGACGCATTCAAGCACATCATTCCTTAAATAGTGCGCATACCTTTCTAGGAGCGTGAGATAATTTGATTGCATTAACAGTCGTCGTCGTTTGTTCCTGCACAATTTTTTAGCCACCACACAATTTTGTTTCTTGCCTGTAAATCCTCATACCAAAACCTGCCTCTTTGTACTTATTTGCGGGATTGTAGAGTTAGCTTGTGG
Source organism: Dermacentor silvarum (assembly GCF_013339745.2). NCBI lineage: Eukaryota > Metazoa > Arthropoda > Arachnida > Ixodida > Ixodidae > Dermacentor > Dermacentor silvarum. The sequence continues at coordinate 39,487,564 of NC_051162.1, forward strand.
TGGGCTTTCTGTCACGTGGGCGAATAGATTCTCGAAAACTAAGCGCGAATAAATTGCACAAAGACAGAGAAACCACGTGTCCCTGTGCAATTTATTCGCGCTTAGTTTTCCAGTCAACGCGTCAGACAAACTAACTCAACAGTTAGACCTTCTGATTAGGTTCAGCCTGTAAAAACAGTTGCTGGCGCAGTTTTTTTTTGTGGTTGCTTTTGCAGGCACTACCTCCTTGAAGACGCGCTTTGGGAGCATTGTTAAGTCTGGTTCTCCAACCAGATCATGTACATATTGTTTTTGATTTTTTTCTAATCCCGTGTTTCTACAGTCAAGACGACAAACCTTTCTATAAGATAGACAATATCTATTTCGTGCTAGCTGGAATCTAGTCATTCTCGAAGCATACTGCAGCGGCTGTATACTCCCAGCAATTATTTACTTCTTTCGGAGAATTCCAATTGCTTAGAATCGCCTAGCCGTGAGAGAGACAGAGAGAGAGAGAGAGAGAGAGAGAGAGAGAGAGAGATAAAAACAAAGCATCCCATGGCGCTGTGGTGTGCAACAATGCTGAAGCTCTACAAATAATCCTAAAAGCTCTGGTGCGCATGGCCTTGCTAAGTCAGTCTATTCCATATAACACACGTTGACGACGAATGCATTGCGGGCTCAGCTGGTTAAGCGGTCCTGATAGCGTCGTAGTCATTCGAGCAGCTTTAGTTAATTCCTGACATTGGTGGAAAGAATGAGCACATACTTACTCGTACTCACTCATCAAACATTCACTAGATATATTGTGAGCAAAATATTAATCCTTCATCTTCTTCACCTGTACATAATCATCATCACTGTGCGCGTTGTCTTCGTTCAGCGCGTGGCTCAGCCAAATAAAGACGACGAGACAACAGCTGTGCTGCTGCCTTACAAAGTGGTGGAGATTGCTTTCAATCCCCTAGACCTCTACGACGTCGAGTTCCACTGGAGCTTCGTTCGGGTCGCCGTTTGCTCCGCCTGTCCACTGCCATGACCCAAGTACCGCAACCCGGAGCCTCCGGCGTCACCCCCGCTGCCCCCCAACCAGCCGCCTCCGTATGGACCGTTACCGCCCCGCAGCGTGACCCCACTATATTCTCTGGTCTCCCGCGCGACGACGTCGAGGACTGGCTGGAGAACTATGACCGGGTGAGTGAGTACAATCACTGGGAGGACACTCAGAAACTTCGCCCCGTCGCCTTCTACCTGTCTCATGTCGCGAAGACGTGGTTCTTTAACCACGAGAGGGCCTTGCCCGATTGGACCACCTTCCAGCACCAAGTCCGGAAGATTTTCGGAACGCCATCCATCCGTTCTGAAGTTTCAAAGCGGCAGCTCGATGCGCGCATGGAACAACCAGGGGAGAGACGTGCACTTCGTACATTGAAGACGTCTTTTCCCTTTGCCGCCGTGTCGACTCGGCCATGAGCGAGACCGATCGCGTTGACACATTTTAAAAGGCATTGGACACGTTGCGTTTAACGCACCAACAGTTAAAAACCCCACCTTCGTAGACGATGTCATCGCGACCTGCCAGCATCTGGATACCCTACAAGCCATCCGGTTACAGCCAGACGTCTGTGACACGCGACCTTCTTCGGATGCCGATTTGCGCACGTTGATTCGGGCTCTGATCCGCGAAGAGCTTCAAGCACAAGGCCTGTCGTGCTCTGCTGCTCCTCCAGCTCACTCTACGTCCACTGGGCTACGAGACATCATCAAGGACGAGCTGTCTTCCTTGGTTTCCGCTGTGCGCACTGACCCTCCGACACCACCAAATCCGCCACTCACGTACGCCCAAGTTGCTGCCATGCAGCCTTCCGTCGCTCAGCGTGCCCTTCCGGTTACTCAGAACGACGTCGCAGCCTTTACACCACGTGCACCTGTACCTGCATTTTACACCCCCTGGCGCTCCTCTCGCCCAATCTGTTATTATTGTGGCATTCGAGGCCACATCTCGCGGTTTTGTCGAAAGCGCCAGCAGGACGAACGACGTGGCTACGATGCTTACGAGAGGGATCTGATGTCCTTTCCGAGCCAGTACCAGCGCCGCCTTTCAACACGTTCCTTCTCCCCACCCGCTCCACCCGACGCTCCTCGAAACTATACCGTCCAGGACGCCGCCGCTCTCCTTCCCCTCTCCGACGCTCAACATCGCCTCTCCAGCCAGTCACCCATACCGACTACCACTCGGAAAACTAGATGGTGCAGTTTTTGGAGGGGAAGCTGCATCGCTCGGACAAACAACACCTCCTGAGAGCCCGGCCAATTTGTTATTAGTGTATGCTGAAGGTGTGCCTGTTCGAGCATTAGTTGATACGGGAGCCGCTATTTCTATTATTCATGCCGATTTGTGCTCTCGTCTACGCAAGGTCACTACACCTAACCACGGCACTCCTTTACGTAGCGCGAATAACCTTACGATACGGCCATCGGCACAGTGTACCGTTCGAGTTTTTATTGATGGGATTCGCCACCATATTCCGTTCGCAGTGCTGCCTTCCTGCGCGTATATGCTCATTCTTGGTTGGGACTTTCTTTCTGCCGCTGCCGCTTTCATCTCTTGCCGACAGCGCCTTGTCCACATGCGCGAGACCGATGACACCGACAAGGGGCCTCAGTCCCGCCACCGTCTGCGAACCGTAGCCGATTGTGTGGTCCCACCTGGCCACGAGCAACTTCTTGTGATTGCTTCCGACGTAATTGACAATGGCGATGTTCTAGTTGCCCCATCAGCCCGTTGCCTCTCCAAAGGAACTGCACTACCGTCGATTCTCGTTCGATTCATCAACGGCACGGCCCTTCTCACAGTACTCAACGTCACAAATGAGCCGATTTTGCTTCCCAAAGGTGCTGTCGTGGTTTGCGGTGTGGACACACAGCCTGTCTCGGTGATGGCTTCGAGTACTGGTACTGCAGAACCACGCCCACCTGCAGCTGCTGCTCCTGCTACTGCTCTCGCCAGCGCAATCAGTAAGGATCTGACTCCGCAGCAAGCACATCAACTACTGGCCTTGTTGTCGAAACATAAATCTTCCTTCGACGTACACTCACCTCTCTTGGGACAGACTTCAGCGGCAACTCATCGCATGCACGTCGATGGAAGTTCTATTGTCCGCCGTCGACCATATCGCGTTTCTTCCGCCGAACGCGAGATAATCGACAAGCACGTTGCCGACATGCTCGAGCGAAATATCATCCGCCCCTCCGCCAGCCCTTGGTCGTCACCCGTCGTTTTGGTGCGCAAGAAAGATGGCTCAGTGCGATTTTGTGTTGATTACCGTGCCTTGAACAAAATAACCCGAAAAGACGTATATCCTTTGCCTCGCATTGACGACGCCTTAGATTCATTGCAAGGCGCGGAATACTTTTCCAGTCTTGACTTACGCTCGGGTTATTGGCAAATTCCGATGCATGAGGCCGACAAGGAAAAAACTGCCTTTGCAACACCTGATGGACTGTACGAATTTAACGTCATGCCTTTTGGCCTCTGCAATGCACCAGCAACCTTCGAACGAATGATGTACACTGTTCTGCGGGGCCTTAAGTGGAAGTCTTGTTTGTGCTACCTTGACGACATAGTCATATTTTCTTCAACCTTCCAACTCCACTTGCAGCGCCTCGATGAAGTTCTGACGTGTCTCTCTGCTGCTGGTCTTCAGCTGAATACCAAAAAGTGCCACTTTGCCAGCAAGACTATTAAAGTACTGGGCCACCTCGTAAGCAAAGACGGCATTCAGCCTGACCCCGAAAAGGTTACCGCCGTCCTACGCTTTCCGAGGCCCCAACGCTCCAAAGAACTTCGCAGCTTTCTTGGCCTGGCTTCTTACTTCTGGCGCTTCATACGTGACTTTGCTACCATCGCGGCTCCGCTTCACCGACTCCTCCCTTCAGGAACTCCATACGTATGGTCAGACGAGTGCCAAGCGGCTTTTGACACTTTAAAGCGTGCCCTCACGTCTGAGCCAGTGCTTTGTCATTTCGATGAGTCCGCACCCACTCTACTCCATACTGATGCCAGCGGCCATGGAATCGGTGCTGTTCTTTTGCAACGACAACGTTTTGAGGAACGCGTGGTCGCATACGCAAGTCGGACGCTAACATCGGCCGAGAAAAATTATACAATCACTGAGCAGGAGTGCCTCGCCGTTGTTTGGGCCATCCAAAAATTCCGACCGTATTTACACGGCCGCCACTTTACGGTCGTGACCGACCACCATGCTTTATGCTGGTTGTCGACGTTAAAGAATTTATATGGCCGTTTAGGTCGCTGGATACTTCGTCTGCAAGGATATGACTTCGACGTCACGTACAAATCCGGCAAGAAACACAACGATGCAGATGCTCTCAGCCGCTGTGCGTTACCACCGCAGTCCGACGTTCCCGGCCTGCCTACATCCGTCGCCGAGCCTGTAAACGCGTCCTCTGCAGTTCTTTCACTCGCCGCTCTCAACGGTCTTCCTTCTTTCCACCCTGAGACGTTCGCGTCCCACCAACGCGACGACGCTTACTGCCACTCAATTATGGAACGCCTTGACGGCTCATCTCGTCCTCCTAACGCGCGAGCCCGTCGCCAGTTACAGAACTTCAAGTGTGAAAACTCAATCCTCTACCGGTATGTCTTCCACCCCGAAGGACAGCGTTGGGTTTCTGTCGCTCCTCGATCACTCAGGGAACAGATATTGAAGACATTTCATGATGATCCCACGGCTGGACATCTCGGCTTTCACAACACCTATGAACGCATCCGCAGTCGTTTTTCCTGGCCTGGACTTGCCACCTGCGTAGCGAAATATGTCGCGTCTTGCTCGCTCTGCCAGCACCGCAAACGGCCCACTTCCCCTCCAGCTGGACTGCTGCAACCTCTTCCCTGTCCTGACGCTCCATTCGCAGTCATCGGGATTGACCTCTACGGACCGCTGCCATTATCAGCTAGCGGCAAGAGATGGGTCGTCACTGCAGTTGACCACTTGACCAGGTACGCTCAAACAGCTGCGCTACCTTCAGGATCCGCGGAGGAGATTGAGACTTTCTTCCTGGAAGCCATCTTTCTACGACATGGAGCGCCACGCGTCCTTTTGAGTGACCGTGGCAAGGCGTTTCTGTCGAAGCTACTCGAGGACGTCCTCCGCACATGCAACACCATCCATAAGACGACTACCAGCTACCATCCTCAGACTAATGGCCTCACAGAGCGCTTCCATCGAACTCTCTCTGACATGATCCCCATGTACATCAACGCTGACCACACCAACTGGGATACCATCCTGCCATTCGTGACTTTTGCCTACAACACCGCTGCACAGCGCACTACTGGCTACTCACCATTCTTTCTAGTTTACGGGCGTCAACCGACCTCTCTCCTCGACATCTCTTTTTTTGATGCCCCCGTGAAATCGTCGGCGTCATTGAGTGAGCAGTTAATATCTCGCCTTGCTGCGTGTCGCCATCGCGCCCGCCTCAACACCGAGGCAAGTCAACAGGATAGGAAGACTCGCTACGATGCATTTCACCGCGTCGTTCAGTTCAGCCCCGGCGATGAAGTGTTATTGCGGACACCCACTCGAGTTCCTGGCCTGTGCGAAAAGTTTCAGTCGCGTTTTATAGGGCCCTACACTGTTGTAGAGCAAACTTCGCCAGTGAACTACCGCGTCACTCCCGTTGTCACGCCTTCCGATGGCCGCTACCGTGGCACAGAAATTGTCCACGTTTCGCGCCTAAAGCCCTTCCAACGACGTACCGCACCGCTATAACCAGCGGCCAGGTTGGCCGCTTCCGCACGAGGGGGTAATTAGTGTGAGCAAAATATTAATCCTTCATCTTCTTCACCTGTACATAATCATCATCACTGTGCGCGTTGTCTTCGTTCAGCGCGTGGCTCAGCCAAATAAAGACGACGAGACAACAGCTGTGCTGCTGCCTTACAATATACACACTCACACTCGTTCGCATTTACACTCATCGGCACCGATGGTCCTACTCACACCCATTCACACTCAGGAAGCCTCACTCGATTTCATAGTCACTTCCATTATTGCTTACCAGCAGCCCCTCACGCCCAAACGCGCCCACTTCACTCACCGGCACTAACTCAAATAAGTACTAACGTCCACTGATACTGACTGCCGCCGTTCACACCCACGTACACTCACAACCGCCGTCCGCGACAGTCTTTAATGCTTACATAAACCGGCACTCACTCCTGGGTGCCGGTTTGGGTAAAACCGGCGCTCACTATGTCCACCTAATTTCACCGGCACTCACCCTGTCCATACTTATGTCTGCTCCCACCCTTAGTCCCTCACTAACACCATATCTCACGCCTGTGAAATGAGCTTAGGGTGAATATGCGGCAGCGCACTTATAACCAAGTATGCCGACCTATCATTCATGCTCTTCATTGCCGTTAGCTTCGCAGAGAGCCATAGTGCGCCCGGCTGAGATCAGACGCCGTCCTCGCTAGCAGCAGCAGTTGTACCACAGTGCACACGCAGCCATGGTGGAGCTAGACCGCGCTGAGTGGGCCGAAAAGACAGACTTGTTCCTGCTCTTCATGACGGCCACCGTGGGACTGGGCAATGTGTACGCCTTCCCGTACGCCATCTACACCAACGGATACGGTGAGTGGACCTAATTGCAAATTGGTTGAGAGAGGAGAATAGCTTCAGGTCAAACTTGTTGCAGTGAACCATAAATGGATAAACAGTTAATTTCATTTTAGAAGGTGTGGCTTTAGACTTCGAGTTTGATCTACGGATTGCGTGGCAATGGAACCGCAAATAATCGGGGAAATAAGCAATTGTGTAATGAATACACTAAACTCAATGTTTGGTTAGGTTTCGGTTTCGTTTCTCAGGCGGTTACTGCGTCGGGGCATCATGGCGCATTATGTGATCACGTGGGAACAGGACATTGCGACATTCGGTCCGGCTAGCTTTTATGCTGCTACTCGCGCTGCGAAGGCCGATGTAACAGCGTAGTGAACGACCCAGCGACCCAAAGCTGGCGTGAAAACGCAGTCTGCTGCTCTCATCTGAATACTTTCTGCATCATAGCGTCCCGACAAAATACAGTGGAAACCGAAACTGGCCGTAGAAATGCTAATAATTAAATTAGTTAGGGCGCCATGAAGCTTGCTACAACATTTTCTAGACGTTCGAGGTTGCGGATCAGCATTGAACGAGCGCGCGCGCGCACGCACGCACGCACGCAGCTAAATTCATCGTCACTGTTACAAGGAACTTGTACGATTTCGGAGAATCGACCTGCACGTTGAGCTTGGCTCGTACCTCGTAATCTCGTGCTTTAATTTTTTTACAGACTTCTGAGACTGGCGAAACTATTGGTAGCGTAGTGCTACATTCGGTTTGATACCAATATTTCCTTTTATATGCACCGGAAATGTGCGCGATTCGGTGCAGGCGCGTACCTGATTCTGTACGTGCTCTTCATGGTGGTCGTGGGCCAGCCGCTGTACCTGCTCGAGGCGATCATGGGCCAGTTCAGCTCTTGCGGGCCCCTGCACGTGTTCAGCTGCTTCCCACTTGCCAAGGGACTCGGATTGAGCATGTGCCTGCTGGCCGCCATGCGCACCATGGACGCCGGACTGGTGCTCACGCAGGGCATGCTCTACTGGGTCGGCTCGTTCACGCCACGCATGCCCTGGATGACCTGCGACGCCGCGTGGGGCGCCGATCTGGCAAGCTGCTACGTTCGCTCCTCGGGCATAGTGAGTTTCGTTTAATGTATCTGCTCTTTCCTAGTAGGCTTCAACAGCCTTCCAAATGTGATATGAACAAATTTCAGTCTGTGGAAAAGAAAGGTGCACGTCGTATTTATCGTCACTACGACGGAGCATCTTGCACCTTGTTACTATATTCGCATTGTCACTCTCTCTTACAGTCACCGCGTGGAATCTTTGAAGCATTGTATTGCGATAGCAATTACTATATGGTCATTTTAGGCGAATTTCTGCCGTCGTCGTCGCCGTGAGGTTCCGTAAAAATTCCAAGGTCGATAACATCGTAGCCGCGCGCCCTAGGCTACATGTGCGAGTGAAAGCATGTGAGGGTGTCACCTATCTACTCGCTTGGGAGGCGGAGAGTTGCGTACATGCGCTGCTCTCGATGGAGGAGAGACTACTGGCAGCACAGCAAACAAGGATTCAATATGTACAGGGACGATAAAAGCACGAGGCACACACTACTCAAATCATAACCCAACAAAAATACTCGCTCAGTGAAAAATACCAAACTCGGACAAAATCTAAAATTACCAACAGATGCTACCTCAGTTTCGGTTTCGGAGCCTAACTCCGCCTTATAAGTCTCTAGGTCTGTCCTAGCACCGACTCGTCAAAGTCTGACCACCCTGGCCCCGGCCTAATTGCGTCGCAATATGGAAGTGCGGGTTCTTACAGACCGGCGGTTCGAAGTTCCTGTTGAGTCCGCGTCGTGCGCGTCCGAAGCGTCGAGGGTGCCGTAGGTGCCGACGCCTCGCGGTTCCGTCGACCTGGCCGAGTACGTGGCTGGTGCCCCGGTAGCCGCCGCTGACGTGTCACTCGCCGGGTTAGGCCTCGCGTCTTGTTCGTTCGGGTTGTCGCTGATGCCGTAAATTGCCGACGCCTCGCGGTTCCGTTGACCTGGCCGAGTGCGTGGCTGGAGCTCCGGTAGCCGCCGCTGACTTGTCACTTGCCTAATGAAGTGTTCTTCGCCCTCCGACGATCTGCGTGGCGGTCCGGTGCCCGGGTGATTATCGGTTGAACGGGCTTGGCCGAGGAAGAGGGATTCTCGAGGAGAAGACTGGAACCACCGTGAGCAGCAGTGGCCGGTCCCAGGAGCTTCGTCCCGACGTCTCCGAGGACTACAGCTACACCTGGGCCTTGCCAGTCTCACGACTTCGTGGCCGGGTCCTCCGCTCTCCCGTCGTCACAGCATGGCTGGCGAGGCGACCTTCCAGCTCAAGAGCCATGTCGATAATGCTGCTTCGATGCTTCTCCCTCGCGGATTACGCCTCGGTTCGCGTGCCTCGAGCGCTCGCGCCGTTCGGAACGCTCCGCGAACTTCGTCGTCGTCTTTTTCGTATACCGCCGGCGGCCTCTTACATGTGACAGAGGGGAGCTGACGATGCGGCTCAATCTGGCTTGCGCGAAAGCGAGGAAAGCGGGCAGGAAGTGCGCCGTCTTTCGCCGCGCACGAGGCACCCGACGTTGCGAGACATGGTGGGAGGGAGGGAGGGGGAGGTGGCGGCCTTTTACTCCGGCTGCAACTACGTAAGTGTGCGGCTGCACATGGTCGCGAGGCCGTATCTTGAGAGTGACATGCGCTGGGGGCACAATCTAGATACGTTGGCGGCTAGTAGCTTTGTACGTGCTGTGTCTTCTCGGCGCTCAGTCTGCGCTGAAGTGATAGAAAACAGCACGAAGGTCAGTTCGCTCGCTGCTGCAGCCGCGTTTCCTCACGCCAGCGTTTTTACAGCGAGTGTCCGCGGTCATCGAGTGTGATGTATTCATGTTCGCTGTTTGTGCTGATACTATGCTTGTTAATTTAGTTTGCAAGCGAATGTTTGCAAGTCGATACGGCCGATAAATGTAGTATCCTGACTTCGTATGGCTCTCTGCTTATTTGGTATCGCAATCGATGCTTCGCCATTCGGGCGAAACTGCGACTTTTTCATGTTCTGAATAAATCTCGACAATTTCATATACTTTTTCATCACACCCGCGAGACCTACATCCACTAGACACCATCATAAGTATACTAAACCGTATTTTCATCACCGCACCTAGGCGTTTAAATATCTTGTCAGCAATACACGGTGTGTCCCCGCTAACGTTAGACATGCTTTTGAACGAGAAAGATATTAAAAACAAGGTGCAAGGCACGATATTAAGACCTACGGTGTTCCGTCTTCATACTTCGGATGATTAAACACCACTGGTCTTAAGATCACATCTTGCATCAGGGTTATTTATTATTTTTTTTTATTTTCGCTGAACAGTTTGTCTAACGTTAGCTGGGACACCCTATAGAACCCGGCATTTCAGTATCTGGTCATATCCGATCTTTAGGCAGTTACCGACACTTTTTTGTATTGGGTATGTCTGTTTCTAATCTGTCTTTAGCCTATTTCGTGGGCCCATCACGACAATAGCGTAGTTTGTATACCATGCGTTTTCCTTAAGACTGACATAAAATCCTGGCGATGCGAATAACATTGAGAATTTTTAGAAATGGCATTATCGGAAACGGCGGACGTCATGGAACAGGATATGTGTGCTCTTGTTCTCGCTACTTAAGTACACTAAACAATCTATATTTAGCCCAGTTATGTGACTGTTGACAATGTAAAGTTTGTAGCTACTGACGAGGTGGTCTCATTTCAGTTCTAAAATCGCGCGAAAAGTAAGTCTTTCTTGTAGACCCTGCAGCAGGAGGAAATTTCTAATTTTTTTAATGGAAAACTAGAAATGGGCGCTTGGAGGAGTGCAGGAAACCATATGCACAAGCAACGTCAGCTGTTGACGTTTCCTGAGGTCTCCTAGTTACTGCGTCTGCGCCACGCAGGCCGAAGCATCATTCTTATTTTGACGTGATGATTACGGCTCGTGGCGGGCGCTTCACTCACCCGCCACGCCATCGATGCGCCAAAACGAGGCTTAGCGCGCTAGCTGTTTGATCACGCTTGTCTAAAGTTTTGCTTGGCGGCTCGCGGTATCAGCACATTTCTTTTGTCATTTTATTTAGATACGAGATGAACTCCTTTGTTTTTTTATGTGCCTGCCAGTTCTGGAAAAGTGAAGGTCGTGCTCTTCATGACCATTTAAGTTATTATCTTGCTTCTGCTAATGATATGAGATGGCCAACATTCTACAGTGCCAACGTCAGTGTGAAGCCGTGGGGATGCCACGAGCCGTAAGCACCGCATCGAAATAACATGGGTCCGCTTGCATGGCTTAGGCCGGGAAAAGTCGCATGTCAGCAGCTCAGGTTTCTTGCGCAGATGGTTTCCTGCGCTCCTGAAGCACCCAGTTTCGGTTACCCAGTGAAAAGTCAGAAAATTCCTCCTGGTGCAAGGCCCAGGAGAAGTGCTATTTGAAAACCAATGAGATCACCTCGTCAAGAGCTGCAAACACATCAGTAGCCACGCAACTATGTAAAATAGATAATTAGTGCATTTAACCAATTAGCAAGACAGTCAAACACTTAGCCCGTTTCTTGACGTCCATCATTCCCGATAATCCACTTTCTAAATGGCCTCCTTACCCAGAGCGCTCTACTTCTAGAAATTTTCGGCAGTCTTCAGAAAAACACCCAGTACGTGAAGCATTGATTTCTCATTAGATTTTTTTTTGGAGACAGAGTACTCTTGGAGGAATTCAGATTGATTTCGGGTTCGTGAGATTTCGGTAAGTTATCACATTCGTTTTAGCGAATTAGCCATTGTGAGGCTTTCTAGTGAACGTAGGAGAACTAAAAAAAAAAAAGATGTTAAGGTGACGCTTGGAACAAAACAAGACGCACCAAGTTGCCGTAGAGCTATGAACGGAGCAGTAATAGTGCGCAACTAGCGCAGAAAAAGGACGGAATTACACCTGGATGCGTCTTTCAAACTGCGCGCACCTAAAATCGGCACTGTAAATCCGGCTACCTGCTGTGGTGGCTTAGTCACTTTGACGGTATGCTGCTAAACCCGAGAGCTTGGGATCACATCGCGGTAGCGGCTGGATTATTTCGATGGAGATGAACTGAAAAAAAGAAAAAAAAACGATTAAAAAAATCGGGGTAGCTTGCACTAGTGGCGTAAGGCTAAAGACACGATCTGGTCCTGGCTATACGAAGTGATGCTAAGTTACACGAAGTAATTTATTTATTTATTTACACATACTGCAGCCCAATATAGGGCTATAGCAGGAGTGTGAACATTATACATTGCTACACAATAAAAAAACATACACATACACAAAACAATGAAAAAAGGAAGCGCTTCACATGTTAGCCAGGTGCTTAGTGGTGGTAGTTATAAAATATTTTAGTGATAGTGAACGAATGTCGCCGGGGAGAGAATTCCATAGCTCAATTGTACGAGGAAAAAAGCTGTATTTGAATTTGTTAGTACGGGCAAATATAAGAGTTATGTTCAAGGCGTGGGAGCTACGGGTAGAACTTGCGTTTGTAAATGTGATGTAGCTACAATCAGAAAGACCAGAAGTGGAGTTATTAACTGCATATAAAAGTTTTAAGGCTTCGATGCGATAACGTGAAAGTAATGGCTCGATGTTCACAGATTGTTAAGCCAGTGTTGGCGAGAAATTGCGGCTGTAATTTTGGCAAATGAAACGGATAGATTTACGTTGAACATTATTGAGCGAAATATTTGACAGTGTTTGTAGGGAAACAAGTCAACAGATGCATATTCTACAACAGGGCGAATTAACGTTTTATATAATAACAGTTTAGTATCACGAGGGGTCTTACCTAAAGTGCGGCGCAAATAACCAAATTTTTAGGGCCTTCCCATTTATATATACGATGTGTTTAGACCATGAAAGATGCTCTGTTAGAATGACACCTAAGTATTTATATTGAGAAACTCTTTTAAGTGGGATGCCATCCGAAGAGTAATGGAAGGAGAGGGAGCTCTGTCTATTGGCAAATGACATTGACATCAACTGTTGATGTCAATTTGATGTTCATTTGCCACGTTTTGCACCAAGTGCAGAAAAACATAAGGGATTGTGCAAGACGGTGATGATCATCAATAGAGTTAATAGATTCGTATAATACACAGTCATCTGCATAAAGTCTGGTTTTAGTTGAGGTGCTACAAGGCAAATCATTAATATATATGATAAATAATAGAGGGCCTAATACGGATCCCTGAGGAACGCCTGATGTGACGTCAACAGGAATTGATTCTACTGAATTAAAAGAAACAAATTGAGAGCGACAATAAAGAAAACTGGCTATCCAAGAAACAAGACGGGGATTGTTGAATATGGCGTTTAGTTTTACCAGTAGTTTACAATGAATCACAGAGTCAAAAGTTTTAGAAAAGTCAATAAATATGGCATCCAATTGTTTACCTACGTCTAGGTTAGAAGCGACATCATGGACAAAATTGACTAATTGCGTTACAGTGCTATACCTACGACGGAAAGCATGCTGAGCAGATGTTAGATCATCAGTAGAGTCAAATAATTCGATTATGTGTTTGTAAATAATATGCTCTAACATATTGCAAGACAGGGCTGTGAGAGAAATCGGCCTGTAATTAGAGAGAAGTTGTTTATCACCTTATTTATACAGAGGCAGGACTTTGGCTGTTTTCCATTTAGTTGGTACTTCACCGGGGTCTAAGGATTTTTGGAAGATTACGCTAAGCTACTGAGCTGTCCATAGGGAGTATCTAACAAGGAAAGAATTCGGGATACCATCTGAACCGGTACACTTTTTAGTATCGAGACTCAAGATCAGGTTTAAGAGACAATCAGAATTTATTACGAAATCGCTTAGTTTATTAGATTGTGTGTCATAATTAAACTTTGGGACTACATGGTTATCGAGAGTGAAAACTGATTGGAAGTACGAGTTAAAAGCTTTCGAGACTACGATGGGGTCGTTAGTAACAGCGTCATTTATCTTTAAGGAGGTACTGCCCGTAGCACTAGGTAAGATTGATGTCCAGAACCTGCGAGGATTTGATTCAAGTCGTATCGGAAGTTGCACTGAAAAATAGAAATCTTTAGCGTTTTTAGTACGGGTACGAAGTTCCTCCTTTTCTTGTTCAAAAGGAGCGCGAAGCGCAAGATTAGATTGTTTTGATTTACGTAGTCTACCGACACGGCGTGACAGGTGCAAGATATCGCGGTTAATCCAAGGAAGTTTATTATTTATCTTTTTTGTTTTGAATGGAACGTAGTTATTGATGCAAGATTTCACCAAAGACCCAAAGCAATCAACAAGACTGTCAACATGACTTTCGGTACTGGGTGACAAAAAATGGTCAAAGTTATCTGCCAGAGTATCAGTGATAGACGTATCGTCAGCGTTGTCAAAATCGCGACATGTGGAATAACTAAAGCGTTTATGTGGGATAGGGCAGTTAATGTGTACGAGAACTGCGTTGTGGTCCGAGATTCCTTCCAAGATATCGTACTTAAAACCTAGAGGAGCAAGTCTATCACTGGTAAAAACTAAGTCAAGTATGAAGTTCTGCCGCGTATTCTTATAAACTAATTGGATCAGGTTATGTGACAAAGAAAATGTAATTAAGTCTCTACAAATAGAGGCATTAGTGGCGGAATATGTGAGCGAAGGCCAGTGAATGCCGGGAGCATTAAAATCACCAAGAACGATTCAGTTAGAACTGTCGAGGCTATGGTCATGAATGAAATGCGAAATATTATCGAACAAGTCACTAAGACTATCAGGGGCGCAATAAAGACCACAAATTGTTAAATTCTGTTTATGCACTAGTAACTTGCACCAAACCGATTCTACATTAAGAGGACCTGGTAAAATCTTAAAGTTGAAATCGGAATGTAAAAGCAGAGCAACACCACCACTTTTCTTATTCTGACGGTCATATCGGACAGCAATGCCAAGTGTTACTAAGTTATACGAAGTGTATAAGCATTTCCTCATGGTCCGTGGCATCGGGGAACGCCTCGCGAAGCACTTGTAGTCTGAGCACACAGGGGAAGTGGGGCGAAAGCTATGCACAGTGTACGGCCGGCGCGCAGCAGAACACACGCTGGGTGACGTCACGGCGCATGCGCATTAGCGCGGAGCTGGTGGGAGCTCGGCCGAGCCGCCGCCAGTGGCGCCTGCTGCAGGCACGGACACCGCGAGCGTTCGGCGCTAATGCGGGGAAACGGAGAAGCGCGGATGGCGTCCGCAGCATCTCTGTCTGTGGGTTGCCTCGTTGGAGCTGCTACAATTTGTTTCTCCTCTGTCTCTTTCGCTCTCATTTTCGCTTTCTCTCTCCCGAGCATAGCGCCCGACGCGCGCACTCCCTCTCGCTCTCATTTTTCTTTCTCTCTCCCGAGCATAGCACGCGATGCTCCGCGAGGTGGTTGCTAGGGAACGCAGTGGCAGGCGGTGTACATTACGGCCAGCTCCTCCTGTTGAAAAAAAAAAAAAACGCCAGTGTATCGTACATTGGGTGCACGTTAAAGACCAATAGGTGCTCAAAATCAACCCGCTGTCCTCCACTACGGCATGCCACATAATCATATATCGTGGTTTTGGCATGTACAACCCCATATCCTAAGTTATTATAAAAATAACATAAAAGCAAACCTATCACTGCAAGGCGAGTGTACCCGCCACTTGCGGGCAGACCTGATGTGCGCATTTGTGTCTGGTGACGAGTGGCCGATGGTGCACGCTGTACTACCTTTAGTTATGATTTAAACCAAGCTCGTCGCTGTTGGCGTTTTAACAGCAAATTAAGCGGAGGAAGTCCGGTGGTGTACGCCCGAAATGTGGGCCGATCCTGGAGGTAGTGCAAAAGGGTTCAAACGCAATGGCACACACACCTGTGAATTAGCGAAGCTGTTTACGCTCTTGGACAGTCCGTCAAGTGTATGCCGCAAAACCTCCGCCTGGCGATGACGTCACCATGCTTCGCCCCAGCTGCGGCGAGCGCGCCGAGCCTCGCCACAGCTGCGTGCACCGGGACGTCATCACGCGCACCACATCGCTTCGCCTTAGCTTTGCCGAGCCATGACGTTACCGCGCCATGCGGAGTGGTTGCCGCGGCTGCGCATAGGCGGAGCTAAGCCGTGAGGCTACTGCGTCGCCCCATGGGATATATAGCTCCGCGTCGCCGCCGCGGTGACACAAAAGCCCCGCGTCTCCGCACCGATCACATCACCGCGAAGATGGGGCGGCCGAAGAAGAGCGTCACTCCCGAATAGCGCCTCTCGAATAGCCGTCGCGCCGCTATTCGAGACCGAGTGAGACGACTTCGGTCTGATCCCGAGTATCGCGCCGCCGAAGCAGCGGCGAAACGTCGGTGATTCGCCATAGATCCGGAGTTACGAGCCCGCAAAACCGATCAAAAGCGTTTGAGCATCCAGAAACGTCCAGATAATTTAATGACCGAGTGTTCGTAGCTCCTTGGGCTGTCGATGATTCCGGGATGATCTTGCGCAAAACGTGGCCGAGTCTTGAAGCATAACTTCGCAAAAATTGGCAGAACCGAGATAAACCTAGGTGGGGTCGACAGCTTCGCTGTTTGCCCAGTCTTCGCACCATTGGTGTGAAGCTGCCCCCATTTTTATTTTACGCCGTAAGAAAATATAACCAAAATACGCAAGCCCACGTGGCTATTAGCATTATTTAGCGTAAAAAAGCGGTGCTTGACTGTTCTCCAACGCTCCCAATAGGCAAAAGACACAACAGGTTTGGAGGCACCCCGCAATAACGCAACCACATAAGATGTTTGAAAGCTGTACGGAACTTCTCTAAACGTCCGCAGTTGTTATCAGCCCACAGTGTGCTTTTGTAGCATTGTTTGGCGCACAGTTGTGTACTTACGCAGCATCTGTGCGAGCCTGCGCTGGAGGGGCTAGTGATCAAGAAAGAGGCGCTCAACCTGACTGACCAGAACCGGCTACACGCGGTCCCCATGCTCTACCATGAACGCGTAGTGCTAATCATCTACGAGTACTACGTGAGCGCTCTGCATGGGTGCGTTCACGCCAACCAGTCATCGGCCGAGCAGTACTACACGTAAGTCGTGCGCTCTGTGTTCGCGCGCAGCGCTGAATTATGAGCCGATGGTACAACAAATAGAGTGTTTATTCGAATGTATATAGATGGACCTTGTTTTTACTGCGATAGAAATTTACTGACACTCCAGGTGCATTTCTGCTGCCGATGGCTGCCGTCGGCGTCGCCGTGATGTTCTGTCTAAAGGCCAAGCACGGTAACATCGCCGCCACCCGCCTTATGCTGTACGTGCGAGTGAAAGCTTGCGAGGGTCAGCCGACGATCGCGGCTCAATGTCGCACGCGCAAGGGAGGAAAGCATGGAGAAAGCGCGCCGTCTTCCGTCACGCGCGAGGCACCGAGGAAGAGGTGAGGGGAGGAGGGTGTTTTTTTCACCGGCGGCTGGAGCGTACGGCGCGGCCGCGCGGGCGCTCTACCTTGAAAGCGATCTGCGATGTGGACAAAGTGTGCGGTTGCGAGGGCTCAACTTCAAAGCGATCGGCGATGCAGACAAAGTGCGGAGAGGGCTGGTAGCTTTGTATGCTCTGCGCTTTCGACGCGTAGTTTGCGCTGAAGCTAGACGCAGTTCGAAGGTCAATTCGCTCGCTGCTGCCGCCGCGCTTCCTCAAACGGCGTTTTGACAGTTTCCGCGGTCATCGAGTGATATGTGTTTAAGTTTACCTGTGCGCGTGTGACACCGTGCTTGTTAATTTAGTTAATAAGCGAATGTCTCCATGTTTATACGGCCGATAAAGCTGCTATCCTTACTTTCTACAGCTGTCTACTAATTTGCTACCGCAATCGATGCTTCGCCTTTCGGGCGAAACTGCGGCTTTTTTCTCGAAAGAAAGAACGTTTTGTTTGTTCACTAAAAATCTTGGCGCCACTCTCATCTCAATTAGTGTGCTCTCTAGGAGGCCTTGTCAAGAACTCTTGAAGGTTTACAGCTAAATAAAAAATATTCAGAGTATTCTTAAGCGACGGAATATGCTTGCAGAAGGCGAGAATGTGCGCGCTATACGCTCTATGCCTGAGGAATCGAGCACTTCTAAAACACTTGTGACATTCCGATTTGCAAAACCATTTCAAAACCTTGTAAGCCGTTTCTACTACTTTTCTGTCAAGAATAAATTCGCACCGCTAACAGTTCACTTTTGATCGACGTGTTGGTAGTTATCATATAAGGCTAACTTTCCTCCAAGATTCATATCCTTGAAGCTACAAGACGATGCACTAATATCTATAGACATCTTTCTTAGGCGTAGGCCTCTTTACAGCCTTTATTTTAAATCATAGTTTTAAACTCACAATTTGATAAGCCAAGACACAGGCCCTGGCGCTCTTTGGCCTTAGAAGCCCTTGCGCCAATAAAATGCAATCATCATCATCACAAGATGGGGAAACGTAGAGCAGGTTAATCAGAAGAGCGTCCGGTGGCTAGCTTACAAGCGGCAAGAAGCAAGATGGTGTAAAAAGGTGCAAAAAGAGAGGGAGAATATTCCTCTAAGGAGGCATTGTCATGAATTCTCGCAGAGAACACAGAGAAAGCGCATACACCTGTATGACATTAAAGTAAACGAGAAAGGTGACGTTCGGGTAGTCACCTCTGTCTTGGATCCTGCTGACGTCAACTATCCCATAAGTCGCCCGCTTCCTTCGTTGAAGATGTCTAGCACGTAACATTACAACACATATCGCACGTAACATAATGCGCATAAGTTGAAAGCAAAGAGCATTCAAGCGATTTGATCATTCGCACGCAGAAATCCAAGACATTAAAGTCCAGTTTGCCCGCTTTCCCAGCCGGTAAGTGTTGCACTGAAACACTCTACAATAAAAAGGTTGTCGCAGTTTCACCTGAAAGGCGAAGCATCAATTGCGATAGCAAACTTGTAGAGAGCTATACGGAGTAATGATATTAGCTTTATCAGCTGTATAAACTTGGACATGCAGCAGCATCGGCAACACACAGAACTGTTGTCGACGCCATCGGCGTTTTGCCCGCGTTCGCTCAAAATGCGTGCGGCGTTGGTGACTGTTGCCGGAGCCTCTGATATAAATAGGCACTTGGTGCCGCAGCTAAACGTCGCCTCCCTTCCCTCCCCCTCCCCCACGGCCACTCGCGCGTCGGAAGAAGGCGCGTTTGCTCTATATATATGGTGATTGTAAAGGCGAAAAGAGACGCCTACTTCTGCAGCCCTTAAACGAGCACGGCGCAGAACGCGCGTTTGTTCTCCGCCGTGCGTTCACTCCCCGTGAAAGAAGCGCCCCTCGCGCCATTTCACTCGCACATACAGCGTTCGGCGCGCGGCGACGATTTCTTCTCCAAATGACGTCATACGGAACCTCACGGTGACGGCGACAGCGACGGCGACGCCGACGGCAGAAATCTGCTTTTGAGTGTCCATATAATTGCTATCGCAATAAAAAAGATAAGAGTCATGGTAGCGTAGATGCAGCATCTACTCTAGAAAAAAAATTGCAGATCCCACGCACTGTTGGAATCGATGTAAGCGAAGCTTTCTGCAGTGTTTGCTTTGATTGAAGATAATTAGCAGTGATGTTGACAACGAGTGTTTTATTTCTTCAATGTTTAGTGCAGTACGGCAGTGATGAGCTGACGGTAAACGTTGCCTTGCGTGCGCCACTGCTGTTTGTCTGCGCAGGCCACAGAACACACAGGGAGACGTGTTTGCTTGAGGCGTTGTTGTGCACCATACTTGCATATTCATTGCCTCCAATGGCACATTGCATCATGGAAGAAGTGTTACTTTATTTGAAGTATGGAACTGTACGTGCCTGAACCTCAATCGGATTATGAGGCACGCCGTAGTGGTGGACCCCGGATTAATTTTGACACCGTGGTGTTCTTTAACCTGTCCCTAAATCTAAGTGCACGAGCATTTTTTAAACAGTGAAGCTGTTTAAGCCAGCCGTAATTTGTGGTTCGGATCAAGAAACTGCCACGCCGTAGCCATGGCAACCAGAAAGAGGAAGAGGAGACCGCGTGCATGCTCCCTCCCTTCCCGACCCCCGCCTCTCCGCGGCGCGCTGAGCCAGGAGAAAAAAAAAAGTTGACCGATTGATATCGAGCGGCTAGCCTCCAACGCGTTCGGCGTCGGAAAGCAACAGCGTTCATGGCACTGTGTCAACCATGGTTAGCCTGCCTGCTTTTGTGGCATGCCAGGAACGCTGTCACTCGTAGGCGTCGACGCGTCCAGCGCTAGTCACACGAAATGTCGCGAAAGGGAAGGTACCTCCGAAAATGATCGCTCGATTTTACCTTCCTACATGTGTGGTTTAGTTAAGCCAAGTTAAGTCTAGCAGCAACCAAGTTAATACCTAGCAGTAGCAGCCAGTAAGTCTTGAGGATCGACAGTTTCTCTGTGCCTAAGCTTTGCACGACTGAGTGCAAACTTGCCCGTTTTTATTTCGCCCTCGTCGAAGTACGGCTGCCGGGGGCGGGATGACACCCGCGATCTCGAGCAATGCCATAGCCTACAAAGCTAGCGCGGCGGGCACAGAAGTGTTGAATATACGTGTGACCGCTTCCGTAGCGGCAGCGCCTCCTCTATTATAGAGGACGCGCTAGCCTAGACCCTACCGTGCTCTTTAACGCGGCTCTGCTTCTGCACGTCCTGCGTAAGTTGTCCGCTTGACAAATTTGCTTGGTGTTTATTTTTCAGAAATTGCAGAAACACACCCCACCGTTTCAACTTAAGTTTAGCCCGTCTGTCCGCAACCGCTGTCGTATATATGGCAATAGTGTTTCCTTGCCTTCTCAAGTCACCTTTTTCCTATCCCTCACCTCCACTCCCCCCCCCCCCCCCCCCCTGGCAAGGCTCTTATTCACTCGTTTCGCGACTGCCTCGCTTCTACCCGTTGCATGCCTCCCCTCCCTCTCTTTTCTGCTATTCTATCCAGCTTCCCTGTGGACTTACAGGTGAGTAGAAGGGTAAGCGCTGCAATTTCTGCAAGGCTTTTGCGGGGAGTCACGGATAATTAGAGCTGTCAAGACGCTAATTTAGCAACGCCCTGGCTGCTCCAGAGGGCATTGTGCGCATTCGACGCGGTGTAAATGTGCAAACGGGTTTCTCGCGTCGCCGTTCCTCTCTGCCGCGTTCCTGTCATGTATACACATGCTCTGAACCACCCCTAGAAGCTGTGTGTCAGACAGCAACAGCAGGAGCAGTGGGCAAGGCGAAGGAGGAGGCGAAGAAAGGTTCGCATAAAATGCCATTTCTTTTTTACGACTCTTTTCTAGCGCTGGAGTAGAGGGCCGTAGAGCATTTGCAGCAAACACTCTGTCGTACGCGCAATTGCTCTTGGCATCGTCGACGACAACTCTGCGATAGCCTCTGGGAGGAGATTTACTTCACAGCAGCGAAGCGACACTCCAATATCTTGACACGCAACCAGTTCTGCGCCACACGCAGCCACCGCCGAAGTCGAACCACCTCTCAGTAATTATTAATATTGAGATATATTAATACTTATCTACAGCAAATAAGGCAACGTCATCAGCGTAATTTACAACACGCACTTCACATCATTGTATCTTAAAGCGCCTGATTCCTGTATTTACTTTTTTTCTACAGAGCGTTTCGAAGATTAAAGCAAGAAGTAAAGGATTTATTGGACAACCCTATCGAACGACAGAAAATACTTGTATGCGTTGTGCAAGTTCACCATTTGCAAATAAATTAGTAGATGAGCTTTGAATGCCATTTTGATGTATTTGCACATGACGAACTAAGACCAATATATTAAAAAATACAATGTGGTACTATGTGAAAAGCCGTAGCTAGATCTATTTGAAACATAGCTACTTCGAGGAGATCACTAACGCAATATTCTAGCTGCATAAATATTTGCAAATATCGAACATCCTACCAACAAGCGACGCACTACGTGAAGCAACATTATCGTTATAAAAAGCCATGATTCTATGTGCCTCGCGATATCTGGTGAGCAGCGTTCTGTTTTCACAATTACGACTGACATGCTCGTGCATGGTAAATCTACCTGGCTGACATTAACGCAAGGTGCAAAGGAACAAAAAACTGTAAAGTCAGAATATTAAGTAAGCCCAATTTAACAGTGTATTGTTTCAATATTGGCGTGATATTCTACGGGTGCCGAAGCGGCTTCGCGCACTACCATCATTAGCGGCCCAAAAATGGTGTGCCAGTTATAGCAAGCAATGAAAATGTAAATGCATAAGATTTATTGCAAAATTAAGTCCCTGCAATCTTGTCGTAGCACAAACAATTTATTACATATGTGGGCATAGCGTGTAGCAATCCACTTAACATCGAAAAATGGCAGAGTAATCCATTTTTGTGACCACACCACTTGATCAGCGTCGAATGATTACCACTCGGTTTTGAAATGGAGCTATATATCTGATCTCTACAACGAATCCTCACACTCAAAGCCACCAGGTGTATGCTCCTGAATCAGTGTTTGAGCAACAGCAGTACTTGGAAGCGATATTCGTAGCAACAACGTGATCAAAAATGCGTGATGACCATCCGGTTCACATCGCTCAGTAAGCAGTTTTATTTACCATACGTCTAACCGTTTTCTTTTTTGCCGAGGCCAACCGCACACACATACATAAAATCGGTTGAATGTACTCAGGTCTTTCTCAATGGCAACTCAGCTCCACAACGCAGTCTGAATATGGCATCATCTGGTACTAGCACGGACGCCATCGCTCGAACAGTCGCTGCCGGTGCAAATGCTATGCGGGAATTCTTTAATGACGTTGCTTGTGAAAAACAACAAAAATATTTATCTTCTATCGAAATCTGCACAACACATCAAGAATAAGCATAATCAACAAAAAGAAAAAAAGTATTTTGCGGAATTTTTTCAGCTGTAGGAGGCAAACCCTCGGCAGGAAACTGAAAGCGGGTTTCACCTAAAGCTACCTAAGGCTTCGTTTTGAATTTGTATAGACAGCTCTAATCATATGTGCATTTCATTTCCTTTGCTTTACATCACATGTGTGGCACCACCGCAGTTGGATATCTTGCATAGGCCTATCTCGTCTGAGCTTGCTTTCAAAGACAGCGAGTTGCGCGCCAAACTTCTCCCTCGTCCGTGTTCCGGCTCTAAAGCAGCAAATGAAGCTTACTGCCTGTCATTCAGTGTTGGCCGAAGACGTTTAGCCGGCTGCTTCGCACTCAATACTGAAACTCCGCAAAAGAAGTTCTGGTAGGTTGCCTGTAGGCAACATTCGTCAATAAAGGGTTAAACACCACACCGGGCATTGTCAGCCATGCTCTCACGCTTACAAAAGCTGCATTTTATGTACGTATCACACAAGCCAAGGTTACACAACACAGTATCAGAGCCAGAAACCTCTGCCGACATCGTAGGTCGCCCGGTAGCTTCAGCGTCATGCAAGAGCATTTTCCCCAACTTGCAAACGCCGCTCAGGCACTCAGCGTTGTTGCCAAAATGACCCCAATTAACGCCCGCGATGCTGATATACAATGAGCTTCAGGCACGCCCGTAACACATCTAGAACGCAGCATCCAGAAAAAAAAAACACCGCATATCCACGGGGTGAATGATGATGAGTGGGCGAAGCTCCGGAGGGAATCATTGGTAAACCGTGAATCTTCCGTGTAATTCGCCCAGTCTCGCCGCACTAAATCGAACGATTGACTTCCACCAATGACACGCGCCATATGTGACGTCATTCCTATTTTATAACAGCGCCCTTCATTATAATTGCACCATCTCCCGCTTAAGGGGACGCTAGCACAAACGCGTTAGAAACGTGCAGTACTCTCTAGTAAGGGGGAGAGGCCACAGCGTCTTACGCAGCCGTTTACACATGCCGGAACGGCACCGCGTTTGCCGACGCCATCACATGACTGCTGAGAGAGTATAACCACCGTATCCATAAACGCTGCTCGACTTGAACTTGACTTGCCACCGCCTTCAACGCGTTTCGAACGCGCTGCCCAAGGCGGTGGCAAGTCAAGTTCAAGTCGAGGAGCGTTTATGAATACGGGGGTAAGGCGGAGAGGCCACAGCGTCTTACACCAGCTTCTTACACGGGCCGTAACGCGCTAGCACAAACGCGTTAGAAACGCGCAGTCTTTCGTTAATGTTGGGTATTTATTGTCATCGTGGTGCGTGTGTCCATGTGCGCTACGTGGCGTAGTGGCTAGCGCCGCGCGTTCGGAAGCGAGGGGTCCCTGGTTCGATTCCGCGCTACGGACACAACTTTCGGAATTTTTATTGCGATAGCAATTATATGGACACTCAAAAGCAGATTTCTGCCGTCGGCGTCGCCGTCGCCGTCGCCGTGAGGTTCCGTATGACGTCAATGAAGATGAAATCGTCGCCGCGCGCCGAACGCTGTATGTGCGAGTGAAAGGGCGCGAGGGACGCGCGCTTTCACGGGGAGTGAACGCACGGCGGAGAACAAACGCGCGTTCTGCTCTGTGCTCCCTTAAGGGCTGCAGAAGTAGGCGTCTCTTTCCTCCTCTACAATCACCATATATGTAGAGCAAACGTGCCTTCTTCCGACGCACGAAAGGCCGTGGGGGGGAGGCGGAGGGAAGGGAGGCGACGTTTAGCTGCGGCACCAAGTGCCTATTTATATCAGAGGCTCCGGCAACAGTCACCAACGCCGCACGCATTTTGAGCGAACGCGGGCAAAACGCCGACGGCGTCGACAACAGTTCTGCGTGTTGCCGGTGCTGCTGCATGTCCAAGTTTATACAGCTGATAAAGCTGCTATCATTACTCCGTATAGCTCTCTTCAAGTTTGCTATCGCAATTGATGCTTCACTTTCAGGTGAAACTGCGACAACATTTTTTTTCATAAAAGTAGACGTGGCTACCTACTACTACTACTACTACGACGACGACAACTACTACTACTACTACTACTACTACTACTACTACTACTACTACTACATACTACAGAGGAGGGACAGACCCACACCCTAAGGAGCTTCGCCCCTAAAATTGTCACAGTTTCACCCGAAAGGCGAAGCACCAATTGCGATAGCAAATTGCTGCTAAAGGAGTAAGGATAGTAGTTTTATCAGCGGTATAAACTTGGACATGCATCAGCACCAGCAACGCGCAGGACTGCTGTCGACGCCGTCGGCGTTTTGCCGCGTTCGCACCGAACGCACGCGGCGTTCTTGTATAAATACGTATTTGGTGCCGCAGGTAAACGTCGCCTCCCCTCCCTGCCGTCCCCCCACAGCCTTTCGCGCGACGGAAAAAGTTGTGTTTGCTCCCTATATATGGAAAGGAGAAAAGAGACGCTTAATTCTGCAGCCCTTCAGGGAGCACGGCGCAGAACGCGCGTTTGCTCTCCGACGTGCGTTCGCTCCCCGTGAAAGCGCGCGTCCCTCGCGCCCTTTCACTCGCACATACAGCGTCCGGAGCGCGGCGACGAACCCGTAAAACTCCCATATAGGATAATTTTATTGCGATAGCAATTATATGGACACTCCAAACCAGATTTCTGCCGTCGGCGTCGCCGTCGCCGTCGCCGTGAGGTTCCGTATGACGTCATCGGCGAAGAAATTGTCGCCGCGCTCCGGACGCTGTATGTGCGAGTGAAAGGGTGCGAGGGACGCGCGCTCCCCCCCCCTTCATCGGGGAGCGAACGCACGTCGGAGAGCAAACACGCGTTCTGCGCCGGGCTCCCTGAAGGCCCGCGAGAATTAAGAGTCTCTTTCCTCCTTTCTATATATAGAGAGCAAACGGAACTTTCTCCGTCGCGCGAATGGCTGTGGGGGGACGGGAGGGAGGGAGGGGAGGCGATGTTTAGCTGCGGCACCAAATACGTATTTATATTAAAACTCCGCGCGCGTTCGGTGCGAACGTCGGCAAAACGCCGACGGCGTCGACAACAGTTCTGCGCGTTACTGGTGCTGCTGCATGTCCAAGTTTATACAGCTGGTAAAACTACTATCCTTACTCCGTATAGCTCTAAGTAGTAGTAAGTGGTTCGTTGGGAAAGGGAAAAGGTTGGCGCTATCTTCTGCAGCCCTTGAGGGAGCACGGCTCAGCGCCAACGGGGAGGGGTAATTGGGAGAGAAAGGGGGATAGGGTGGAGTCACCATGGCTGGGCGAAATGTATAGCTCTAATAATTTGCTATCGCAATTGGTGCTTCTCCTTTCGGGTGAAACTGCGACAACTTTTTTTGTTTACAGTTCAGGGTTACTGCTTGGTATCTGTCATCAATGTTCCCGATTTCTTGTTGTTTATCATATGCTCTATGTAGCATGACTATCTGTACTTGTGCGATTGGTTTCAAGTAAATTGCGGCATTCGGCACATATATGAACTCCTGAAGCAACGTAGTGTTACGTCTGTTTTGTTTGTTGTTTTTGTAGATTAAGGAATGAGTCATTATTGCTCACACTATCCGGATCTCCCGTATTACTGATTGTCCGTTTTTATAGTTTTGTAATTATACAATATTAGCGTGGCTAACCTTTGCCGGCAGCTCTCTTGGTGATCTAAAGAAAGAATGTCGCAGTTTTGCCGAGAAAGGCGTAGCATCGATTGCGATAGCAATTAGTAGACAACTATACTAACAGCAAAACTAACTAGCAGCAGACTTGTATACTGACCTTTGCAGTACCCAGAGCAGCCAAGCTACTTTCATTCGAAGTAGTGATGAACAGGATACAGAGGCTCCTTAACTAGCGATTAAGTTAGAAGGGCATTGAAAGACGGGACCAGGGGAAAAACTGCTGGAGAAGATGGAATAACAGTCGATTTAATCAAAGATGGAGGATATGTTATGCTTGAAAAGCTTGCGGCCCTTTATACGCAATGCATCACGACTTCAAGTGTACCAGAGAGCTGGAAAAACGCCAACAATATGCTAATTAATCAGAAGGGAGATGTTAAAGAATTTTGAAGAATTATAGACCCGTTAGCTTGCTTTCAGTATTGCATAAAATATTCACCAAGATAATTTTCAATAGAATCAGGGCAACACTTGACTTCAGCCAACCAAGAGAACAGGGTGGCTTCAGGCAGGGACATTCTACGATGGATCATATCCATGTCATCAATCAGGTAATAGAGAAATCTGCGGAGTAGAATCAACCTCGCTATATGGCTTTCATAGATTATGAAAAAGCATTTGATTCAGTACAGATACCAACAGTCATAAAGGCATTGAGTAATCAAGGAGTACAGGAGGCTGTCATGAGTAAGGCGCCGACGGCGCCATAAAGAAGACAAAGACGATGTGAGCGGAGCGTTCTGAACGGCGCGAGCGCGCGAGGCGCGTGACCCGAGGCGTGATCGAAGGAGAAACGGCGTTGTCTGAGCATTATCGACGTGGTTCCGGGCCAGGAAGGTCGCATCACCAGCACCGCACTGGCGACGGGAGACTTGGGGGTCTGGCCGAGTCCGTGACGTTGGCCGTCCACGGTGTGGCCGTCGACCTCGGCAAGTTCGGGCGAGGCTCCTGGACGAGCTGCAGCTTCTCACGGCAGGACCAGGTACCCCAGAGAGGCTCCCCCTTCTACGGCAGACCGGCACGTGCGATGATCCCCGGAACGCCACGTCGGCACTCGGGAAAGAAGCTGGACGGAAGCGGCGACCGAGCACGTCGCTAGGCCTAACCCGTCACCTCTCCCGGCCACGTCAGCAACAGCGACCGGGTCAAACAGGCTCCGAAGATGAGCGGGTGAACATACCGACTGCAAGGCAGCCACGACTATGCGACAGTCGGCGAAAAGCAACGACTTCAAGAAAGGCCCAACGAGATTCTCGCCGGGAGAATACGAGCGACGAGGGCGAACTGAGTAAGGACGATACATTCTCGTAGTAGGCCAGAGTTGCCAGACGTTCGCGTGGGAAACGCCCAGAATTAGTGTAGGCGTAGTTAAGGACATGTTTAGTGTGTATTTTAGTGTGTTCATTAGGTTGTACATTTGTTGGCATTTATTTATTCATTGTCTTTTAGTTCAGTGTGTAGCTTGATTTTCGGTTTGAGGCTTTTTGGTTTTGAGTTCGCGTGTAAATAAAATCTGCTTGCTGTGTCGCCATGCGTCCTCCCTCTCCATCTCTCAACACCCGCACGCCTCCGAGATCAGTGACAACGAAACACATCACAATTGGCGAGCCTGCCAGGATCGTCGAACGTCTGGCAACTCTGGCCTACTACGAGAATGTATCGTCCTTACTCAGTTCGCCCTCGTCGCTCGTATTCTCCCGGCGAGAATCTCGTTGGGCCTTTCTTGAAGTCGTTGCTTTTCGCCGACTGTCGCATAGTCGTGGCTGCCTTGCAGTCGGTATGTTCACCCGCTCATCTTCGGAGCCTGTTTGACCCGGTCGCTGTTGCTGACGTGGCCGGGAGAGGTGACGGGTTAGGCCTAGCGACGTGCTCGGTCGCCGCTTCCGTCCAGCTTCTTTCCCGAGTGCCGACGTGGCGTTCCGGGGATCATCGCACGTGCCGGTCTGCCGTAGAAGGGGGAGCCTCTCTGGGGTGCCTGGTCCTGCCGTGAGAAGCTGCAGCTCGTCCAGGAGCCTCGCCCGAACTTGCCGAGGTCGACGGCCACACCGTGGACGGCCAACGTCACGGACTCGGCCAGACCCCCAAGTCTCCCGTCGCCAGTGCGGTGCTGGCGATGCGACCTTCCTGGCCCGGAACCACGTCGATAATGCTCAGACAACGCCGTTTCTCCTTCGATCACGCCTCGGGTCACGCGCCTCGCGCGCTCGCGCCGTTCAGAACGCTCCGCTCACATCGTCTTTGTCTTCTTTATGGCGCCGTCGGCGCCTTACTCATGACATGGCTCCCCTTTTTAAGTTTTTTCTGAAAAAACTGCTCTCTCTTGACCTTTTTGGCGGCGAACTTGACTTTCTTTGTGGCTTGAATGCTCTTCTGTGCGTCGTCTTCGCTTGCCACTCATCACCACACTTCACTGCACTATCGCGCACGTTTCACTAGTTGCACTGTTCACAGCGCTCACGAGTTCATTGTTCGCACCACTTCACATATGTACATTTGTTTTGTCCGCGTTATGTTATCACTGCTTGGTCAGATCATCGTCCTACTCCTGTAATCTGCGCCCCCATTCTGTCGTCTCTTAATATACTCTATGTGGAAAGTAATGCTCCCTCTGATTATATCTGTTATACGTCGCCTTAGCTTTATATACGCGGGCTCCTCTGTTAAGCACTGCATCTCGCTCCGCCCAACTTCTATTCTTTCGGGTAGATCTGAAAATCCTTCCTCGACCTTGTTTCTCTGCCTGGGGCCTGCCCACTGTTTGTATCTTATCTCGTGTATCCTCCTTGGGCTCGATTCGTCCCGTTCCCAATTTGTGCCCCACAAATTCCCTAGTCTTGTAGCCTATCTCACACTTGGTTGACTCTATCGTTAACGCTATGTCCTTGTCGTCGGCAATCGCCAAACAAACACCAGTCTTCTCCTCGTTTTTCCCCTTAGCCATCGTCTTTTGGCATACGTCACATGCTTTTACATATCGTTTCACGTCACTCTGCACTCCCAGCCAAAAGAACTCTTCTGTTATTTTTTGTAACGTGTCTTTGATTCCCTGGTGACCTGCCGTTACACTATCATGCCCTAACTTCAGTACTTTATTCCTCAGTTCCTTCGGGACCACCAACTGTAATACTTCCCTATCTGAACTAAATATACATTTCCGGTACAATAAATCATTCTTCTTTATAAACTCCGCTACTGTCCGACTCCTTTTCCTTTGCACCCGTTCTCCTATCTTCTGTTCACACAATACACTGCACTCAATTGTTCTTAATGCTTATTGTGCCAAACACTCTATAAGACTAAACTTGGTATCTATACACATTTGTACCAGCTGACATTTCCACTGTCCGAAGGCGTTCCTAAATAATATTCCTTTAGTACCCTACCGGTTATACCTGTTCTATTTTTTCCTCCTTTTACAGAGCTCCCACGCTTCCCTACGTACGGCCTGCTTCTTCCTCTTTCCTCCTCTTGCACATTTCTTGGGCGGCTTGGAATGTCCCTGCCTTAACTCTGGCCTCTTAATCCTTTTCCTTGACGTCCGCCTCTTATCATGCATCTGCGTTTTAATACGCTGTTTTCTTTTCCATCTACTGGGAGTTTTCTTTCTACCTTCATGCTTTGCGCGTTTTAGGCGACTAGCGCATCTATCCTCCCTCTCTTTTCTTTCGGAGTTTGGCTGGTTCCTCATTTCTGATGCCTGTCGATCCCTGAAATTGTTTTCGATTATCACCTCACTGTCATTCCGAGGTGAATCTACTTTTTCCTCTACTACGCCCTGCTCCTTGTTTACCCAAACCTCGGTCTGTAGGTCAGCTACCCTTTTATCTTGTTCACTCTTCCTCAATGGCTCCGTGGTGAGCTCCTCCTCAACGCCGTCACGGGCGCTATCTACTATACCTGTGTCTTCTAACGTCCCTGCGCTTTCAGGCTGCTCTACTACACTAGTGGGCCTACTCTCGATCTTTAACTCGGCCTCACTCGCTTTTCTTTTTGATTCCTGAGCTCTTTCTTGCAGCATCGTGATCTCTTTCTCTAGGAACTGTTTCCTCTCTTCGTAGGCTCTCTTAACTGCAGCAAGTTCTGATGATCGAGCGGCCTCTACGCGTTTCCTTTCCTCCTCGATTAATTTGAGGCCCTGCTCCTTGCTGAGCTTCTGCTTGCGAATAGTGGCCGATATCGCCTCCCAATCCATCTCTGCAACTTCCGAGAATCAGTGACTGGGCTGGATAGAATCCGGGAACGGATCCTGGCAGGCTCGCCAATTGTGATGTGTTTCGTTGTCACTGATCTCGGAGGCGTGCGGGTGTTATGAGAGATGGAGAGGGAGGACGCATGGCGACACAGCAAGCAGATTTTATTTACACGCGAACTCAAAACCAAAAAGCCTCAAACCGAAAATCAAGCTACACACTGAACTAAAAGACAATGAATAAATAAATGCAAACAAATGTACAACCTAATGAACACACTAAAATACACACTAAACATGTCCTTAACTACGCCTACACTAATTCTGGGCGTTTCCCACGCGAACGTCTGGCAACTCTGGCCTACTACGAGAATGTATCGTCCTTACTCAGTTCGCCCTCGTCGCTCGTATTCTCCCGGCGAGAATCTCGTTGGGCCTTTCTTGAAGTCGTTGCTTTTCGCCGACTGTCGCATAGTCGTGGCTGCCTTGCAGTCGGTATGTTCACCCGCTCATCTTCGGAGCCTGTTTGACCCGGTCGCTGTTGCTGACGTGGCCGGGAGAGGTGACGGGTTAGGCCTAGCGACGTGCTCGGTCGCCGCTTCCGTCCAGCTTCTTTCCCGAGTGCCGACGTGGCGTTCCGGGGATCATCGCACGTGCCGGTCTGCCGTAGAAGGGGGAGCCTCTCTGGGGTGCCTGGTCCTGCCGTGAGAAGCTGCAGCTCGTCCAGGAGCCTCGCCCGAACTTGCCGAGGTCGACGGCCACACCGTGGACGGCCAACGTCACGGACTCGGCCAGACCCCCAAGTCTCCCGTCGCCAGTGCGGTGCTGGCGATGCGACCTTCCTGGCCCGGAACCACGTCGATAATGCTCAGACAACGCCGTTTCTCCTTCGATCACGCCTCGGGTCACGCGCCTCGCGCGCTCGCGCCGTTCAGAACGCTCCGCTCACATCGTCTTTGTCTTCTTTATGGCGCCGTCGGCGCCTTACTCATGACAGAGGCATACGTGAATATCTTAGCAAATATCTACAAGGATTTCACAGCTACCTTGCTTCTCCAGAAGTAAAGTACGAACTTACCTATTAAGAAAGAGGTAAGGCAAGGAGACACAATCTCTCCGATGCTCTTCCCTGCATGCTTAGAAGAAGTATTCAAGCTATTTGATACTTACATGTAATTGATACTTACATGTATTTTTGCTTTGTAATATTTATGCTCTCTCGTTTTCTTGCTTTTTTACTTAGTAGTTTTGCTTGTTATGCTTGCACAGGAAGTCCCGCCAACGGTGAATAAAACCTTGGGACCTCCTTCTGTATATGCACAACTATGTAAACTTTTAAATATGTAATAAACTTTAATTGAATTGAATAAGTTACCTATCAAAAAAGGGGTCCGGCAAGGAGGCACAATCTATCCAATGCTATTCACTGCACGCTTAGTAGAAGCATTCAAGCTCTTATACTTGGAAGGCTTACGAGTTAGGATCAACGGCGAATATCTCAGCAAAATTCGGTTTGCAGATGACCTTGTCCTTTTCAGCAACAATGGGAACAAATTACAACAAATGATTAAGGACCTTAACCAAGAAAGTGTAAGAGTAAGGTTGAAGATTAATATGCAGAAGACAAAGGTAATGCTCATTAGCCTGGCAAGGAAACATGAATTCAGGATCGCAAATCAGCCTGTGGAGTCTGTAAAGGAGTACGTTTATCTAGGTTAATTACTCACAGAGGACCCTGATCACGAGAAGGAAGTTTACAGAAGAATATAATTTGTTGTGAGTGCATACGGCCGGCATTAGCAAATCCTGACTGGGAGTATACCACTGTCGTTGAAAAGAAAAGTGAACTATCAGTGCATTCTACCGGTGCTAACAAATTGGGCAGAAACTTGGAGGTTAACAAAGAAACTCGAGAACAAGTTAAGGACCGCACAAAGAGCGATGGAACGAAAAATGGTAGGTCTAACATTAAGAGACAGGAAGAGAGCGGTGTGGATCAGAGAACAAACGCGGATAGCTGACTTTTTGGAGGCCTTGCCCACCGAAACAGGATTGGCCACATGGGCCCTTCCATGATGCTTGACTGGCCATGTAATGCGTAGGATGGATAACTGGTGGGCCATTGAAGTTACAGAATGGATACCAAGAGAAGGGAAGCGCAGTCGAGGACGGCGGAAAACTAGGTGCGGTGCTGAAGTCAGAAAATTTGCAGGCGCAAGTTGGAATCAACTAGCGCAAGACAGGGGTAATTGGACATCAGAGGGAGAGGCCTTCGTCCTGCACTGGACATACACATAGGCTCATGATGATAATGATGAATGCGTTGGAGACACACACCTCTCATCGAAAATGCCTATTTTCAGCCTCCCCAGGGAAGATTTTCAAGCAGTAACCATAGCTCACGAATTCTGATGACGGTATTTACCCGATTGTCACGCACTACTTTTTCTTTTTTTAGCAGCAATATTGACCTAAAAATGGTCTGCGCAGTGGAATCGGATATAAAATCGGATACGAAAGAGTGATGGAACGAAAAATGTTAGGCCTAACGTTAAGAGACAGGAAGAGAGCAAACGGGGATAGCCGATATTTCAAATGACATTAAGAGAAAAATTGGCCGCATATCTGCGTGCTTCGCTGCAAATCATGTCTAAATCCCATAGTCTTCTGCCGCCCCTGATACGCAACACCCTCTCTTCTCCCCCTCCCACCCCTCACGCTCTTCCCCCTCCCCTTTCACTCCTCCCATCATGGATGCACTGGAGGTTTTGCTGAATTTAATTCAAATTTCTCACGTTCGCCCTGCTCTCGCACCATCTGTTGGGACCTTTTATTACTGTTGACTTAAAGCCGGCTACCGAGCCCCGGTTTCAGTCGGCTTGTGTTTAGGGAGTAGCGTGTCTTCGACACCGTTTCTAACGCGTCGATTTTTTCATTTGCAGCATTTCATTTTTCATTTCTTTCTGTCTCTATCTTTCTCTCTCTTTTTTAAATTTCTTTCTCTCTCGCTCTCATTTTCTATTTCTCTCGCCCAAAAGCGAGTTCTGTTACAATCGTTGGTAGAACGCAATCATATGGTTCCCATAAATGCATTCTCTACAAGCGTTGGTGGTTATGACGCTCGCCTTCGGACCGTGGGTACCCGGGCTGGAATCCCGCCTCGCCAAGAAAGTTTAAAAAAATTTAATTGTTTATTACTCTCGCTCTCTCTCTGTCTCTGTTTCTCTCTCTGCACCTCCTGTCCTCATGCTTGTTTACAGAATGGATACCAAGAGAAGGGAAGCGCTGTCCAGGACGGCAGAAAATTTTGTGGGGCGATCAAGTTAGGAAATTTGCAGGCGCAAGTTGGAATCAGCTAACGCAAGACAGGCGTAATTGGAGATCGCAGGAAGAAGCCTTAGTTCTGCAGTGAACATAAATATAGGTTGGGGAAGGTGATGATGAAACGAACTAAGGCTAGTAGTTTTATCGACTGTATAAACTTGTAAACCTTCGGGTACTAATTAAATTAACAAGCACAGTGGCATGCCTGCACAGGTAAAAATTAACACATCTCGCTCTATGACCGGAAACTCCCTGTCAAAACGCTGGAGTGCGCACACGAGCGCTGCTGAGCACTAGGTCGCGGGATCGAATCCCGGCCGTGGCGGTCGCATTTCGATGGAGGCGAAATGCAAAAACGCCCGTGTGCTTGCGTTGTAGTGCACGCTAAAGAACCCGAGGTGGTCAAAATTAATCCGGAGCCCTCCACTACGGCGTGCCTCATAATCAGAACTGGTTTTCGCACGTAAAGCCCTTCAAAGAAGAAGCCGCAGCAGCGAGTGAATTGATCCTCATGCCGTCTCTCGCCTCAACGCGAACGCCGAAAGCAAAGCGCATACAAAGCTACTGGCGCTAGTTGCACTTTGTCCAGATCGCAGATTGCTTTGAAGATGATGCCCACGCGGGCGCACACTTTTCCACGCCTCAGATTGCTTTCAAGATACGGCGCCCGCACGGCCGCACCGTAAGCAGCCGCCGCCAAAGTACAACCACCTCCCCTCGACCTCCCTCGTCACCCCCCGTGCCTTGCACGCGACCGAAGAAGCACGCCTCTACCCCAACTTTCTCCCCTCGCGCGTGCGAGATGGCGCTGCGATCGCCAGCTGACGGCGCGGGGCAACGATGTTACCGTGTTCCGACTTGATACAGAATCTCACGGCGATGGCAGAAATGTGCCTGGAGTATCCATATAATTGATCGCAATAAAAAATGAAATGTCGCAATGCACGTGACCTTTTAGGCACACCAAATTTTGCGACAAAACGTTTTCAATGGGTACTTTCTTTTAGTAATTTGACTCGTCAACTTCCAAAAGACAGAATTAGTGGTAATAGATTTACTCACCTAGGCACAAACTAGCGGTCGAAAATAGACGAGATGACGCCACTAATATGTGCGAGAGTTCTCATTAGGGTGCCGCCATTGCGCTTGATAAAGGGCTTCTAATGCTAGAGCTGTTAAGCCCGACAAAGGGTTTCCAGGTGTTCAGCAGACCACTATATATCTATATACTACATTTAAAACTATTTTACATTGTTTGCAGCACAGCTGGGTGCCACTTCAATAAGCTACCACGCTTCTTTCTTCCTGAGATTCAGACACTCAATGCCACATCAGCTACGTGACAAAAGAGTGCCGATGAATATATATGGACACCACAAAATTGACCCCTGACGAGATATCAGTCTTGCCAATACTGTAAATGTTAAGCAGTGACAGCCACGCACGTTTTATTGCTGAAATGTGATTTCTTAAAAATAATCTTGGTCACTGCAAGTTTTTTAGACATCCTTGTTTCAGCAGTTATTGCAGATATGTAACTATTGTACTTGATTTGGTCACCGCAAGTTATTTAGACATCCTTGTTTCAGCAGTTATTGCAGATATGTATCTATTGTACTTGATTACTAACATAACTACTCCCCTTTCTCAATAGGGGACTTTTCCATCTATCTCATAGTGCTTAGGGTTGGAAATCGGCGCTACGAGTAACCGCCACACCTGTACGCCAAAATCAGTGCAACCAATTTAAATACTTGACAGCGCATGCTTTCGTGCTTTCAGATCTTTCTCGGTGAGTTAAAAAAATCTGACTTGAAATATTTGGCTCAAAAATTTTGCAGGAACCACATCCTGAACAAGGGTCCAAAGGCCATCAGCCGAGACCTGCTGTACTGCTCGGCTGCCGTCTGGCTGCTAATATTTCTCGCTGCGCTTAACATACGCACATTCATGTGGGTGAGTATACCTCTCCATGCACAGACCATTGGAAGGACAGCGCCTGTCATATGCTTAGGTGACTGCAGTTGTACCTGTACACACGAAAAAATCAAGTCATCCGAACACAGGGAACCTTGTCGGTACATGAAGCCAAGCAAACTTTATTAAATTAATAAAAATACTTGTTACTGAACAAATTTGTGCTGCTTATTGTGCATTAATTTTAACACGCAAAAACAGGCACCGCGCAAAGAAAACGACACTTACGAGCACCACATCAACTCTTTATTTATGGGATGCGCTAGAAGAGCACACTTTCTTCACTGCGTGCATAAGGTATAAACAACCCCAACACGGTGACACAATTTGCCCGAACAATAATTTTAACTGATGTGCTTATCCTCATTGGTCAAGCGATCTCCATACAGAGGCGCAACATACTTTTGAATTCTTCGATCATTAACGACAATAAAAAATCATAAGTATGACACTGAATGTAAACGTAAGTAACACTTTGCTAATCAAAATGACCTCTAACTCTTGACGCGTGGGGATATAGCGCACGTGGAGCCAAAGTAATCTCGGATTGCTCAATATTTGCACTAGCGGCGTACGTACTCAGGCGCGCCATGCACAGCCGCGGCTGTGTTGAACTAGGATACGTGCGCTCACCTGTCCCCCCCTCCCTCCGCCCTTCTAGCGTGGGTTTGCTAACGTTTCGGAGCGCTCACCTCCGCAGAACCCTTTGCGTGCGCTTGACTGTGACCTCCAAGACCGGAGGTCACAGTCAAGCATAATAATCAAGGTCAGGGTATAAAGCGTAATAAACGAAGCCACGATACGTCTGAAGCCCCAAGCGTGAAGATCGGACAAATCCATGTACTACCCATCATTCCCATGGTTACTGAATGATCTCAGCGCCCGAGTTCCCTCTAGTGATTGCAGGAAACTCTATGCCTTGTATAACATTCATGCATAGATGTTACTCGAGCCATGTCCAGTCATCACGGCTAAAGGCCTACGGAGACAGCAAATCTCTATTTCGCGTATCTAAAAATAAACATTTTGCAGCGAAGTTTTAAAGGGGAGTTCCAAGCCGCTCCTGGACATGCGGCGGCATGCGGTGGGAGTGGTAGATATCAATTTTCAGTCAAGCTAGAGCCAGCAACGTAGCCTTTGTTGAAGCCCTGAGGGGGCCATTTGACCCGGAGCATCGGTCACAACCCGCAGCCGGACGCCGGTGTCGGTAAAGACGGCGCAGCATGCTGGAACGTGCGTCGGGCCTAATGGAGAATATAGAAATACTATGCTCGGCTATGACAAAGCATTCGAAAATGCTCTGGTAAAGCAAAGGAATTGCATCAGATATTTTGAAGCGTTTGCACTGTCTTGGGTAGATTTTAGGCAGTGGCAAAATTGTCCCGTAAGGCATCAGAATGTCGTAAATCACTCTCTAAAACAACTTCACGTTCTTTGATGTATAGGTTGGTTTATACTTTATTTTGCTTTATTTTGATTATTTGACCTATTGACAGATTTGTTGACTCTTACGTGGACGCTCCTTTTCTGACGGCTGCCCACACAGCTTCTTCGACTGGTAGCACCCTCCCCGCTGGTGATCCTCACCCTGTTCCTCTTCTTCACCATGCAAAAGAACGGCGCCATACTGGGCATCTTCACCATGCTGCACGTGCACGAGAGCTCCTTCTACGACCTCAACGTGTGGCACAACGCGGCCGCCGACGTGCTCGGATCACTGGGCATTGCCACGGGCTCCATATTCGTCTTCGGAAGCTTCAATCCGCTACGGACCCCCTTACGAGGGTGGGTGAAGACCTCCGCCTTTTATTGCGATAGAAAGTACATGACACGTAAGGGTGGCTTGTTGGGCAAGTTGGTACATGGTACTTGGTAAGGGTAAACCAGCAAATGGAAACGATAACGATTTCAACAGGTTATATGCACATATGAATTGGGAATGGGAATTTTCACCGTTGTCATCGCCGTCGGTGTCACTGTAATGTTCCGTATAAAGCCGAAGTGCGACAAAATCGCGGCCGCGCGACGTATGCTGAAGGTGGGAGGGAAATTGGGCGAAGGTCGGAGGGGGAGATAGGCATGGTAGTGCGCGTCTCCGCTTCTACTCGGGCCGTGGCTGCGCATTGTGCGGCTGAGCGCGGCAGCGCGCGCCCAATCTTGGAGTTACTCTGCGGGGCGTTCGAAGTCAAGCTTGAATGCTTCGTCTTTAGGGCGAGACGGCGACTTTTTGTAGGACTACAGCGAGGCGGGCAAGTTGGAAGTCATATCGACTGTAAGCAGTTCCCAAACTGTCGACGATGACTTAGAGAGAACGCACGAAATGGGCGTGACGAATTGGAAATTTATCAAGCAATCGATATGTACCACTATAAAATGAAGAGTAGGAACCCTTAAACTTCCCCAAGGCTGAACGGAATCGAACCAACGTTACAAAGGTTCTTCAACGACAGCAACCCATTACATTAGCAGGCTGCGTCATAAATAGAGACCGGATTTTAGGCAAATGCCTTTTTGATTCCTTGCGCTCATATCGCCCCACTTCGATATATGAGCATGAATTAGAGGTTAAGAAGGGCTTTTAAAGCGTTCTTATAGTGCCTATAAATGCCTATTTTGGCGTTTGTGCCTAAATGCCTATAAATGCCAATAAATGCCTATTTTCAATATCGGTGCCTATATGAACACTATTTAGCCTAAAGTTTCGCTTTCGAGTGCAGTTAGAGACCGTTATTCATGTTACCGGGCAACATTGACTGTTCGGAACTCTATGGGGTTCAACCTAGTCATTTAGTTCAACCAACTCCCGGAAAACAACTGCTAGCAGCACTGAAAGGAGACGCGCCGGCCAGCACACGCCGACGCGCTGACATTGCGCGAGCGGTTGGCGAATGCGAAACCGCGGAGTGCCGTCAGGGGAAAGGAGAGTGAAGAGCAAAAGAAGAAAGAAAAATGTGATGTGCACGCGGCTTTTGTTTTACTTGTAATTTACTTTTTAAGGTGTGCACCGCCATCGGGCGTTCCTTCTAAGCGTACGAGATCATTCTCAGTGAGAAGAGGCACAATTTTGAATCCGAAAATCTGGAGATGGTGGTAGTTTGCTATTGTTTTCACAATCTTCACAGTGATCCTTCGACTACGTTCCCCTGGCTCTCCAAACATATTTCTTCAAACACGTACACTTCAAATGGGCGGAAGTGTACTTGGCAGTGTTGGGACGTCTGGCCTGTACAATTCGGATAATGTCATTGTATATGAGAAACGTGCGAAGAGTTGTACCTAACAGTCCTCATCTCAGAAAATGCTAATTTCTTAATAAATCGTAGTCTCTCTTGCAATTGTTATTTGTATGTTTTTGTTGTGTCTTAATTTAATTGCGTCAGACAGACACAAAGTATCAGTTTTTTAATCAGTATTCCCAGCTTTCAAGTATTTTTCATGCCTGTTTCGCTGTATGCGACGCTCGAGTACCGTGGCCATTGAGCATGAATATGAGCAGTGTGCTTATTGAATGAAGCCAATTGATCGTCATTACTCCAGAAGTTTTATGGGACAATTTCACGGCTATGTTCAACTATTGGCGCTTTTGTGCCATCATAGACAATAACATTTCTTGTTTTCCTTTCGTAGATATAGGCCGCGCACGTCTTTATTTAAAATTATTTGCATTTATGTAAAAATTTATTGTGCCTATATTTACGACGTTGGAGGCCTAAAACGTTGTTTTGCCTGCCTATTTTTGGCGCCTAAAAGGCGCTTTTTTAATGCCTAAATATCCGGCCTCAAGTCATAAATGCACTGGGTATGTGCCGCTCTTCAATGAACCTGTCACGAACTATGGTTAGTCATAATGTGCTCCTGAATGCCTCGTCTCGGAGAGCAGGCGCGGACTTCGTGGCAGTACCGCTAGATGGCGTAGCATGTCTATAAAGAAGCGTGAAAAAGGAGCCCGGTTTCTGCATGATGCGCTTCTCATGCAGGCGCCGTGCATTTCGGAGTCCGTGCGCGAACATCGCGTTGACGACGCTAGATGACGCCGAGTGTTCTTGTGGAAGGGCGTAAGGGTACACGCCTAATACATACCTCGTTTCGACGGTGCCAATATGTTGGGGCGCTATATTGATTCAATGCTAAAGCATTGCCGACGACAGTCATACCGAGATGGGCACTGCCGCATTTTTATTTCTTTCTCTCGTAGCGCTTTCACAAACGCTGATTGAAGCATTCTTGAACTTAACTTTTTCCACAGGTCATATAAATAACAATACTTTTTTGAACATTAATTGATCTTCAATTGACAGAAACCGCGTATCTTAAAAGCCAACAGGGAGCGTATCGAGGGTCGCACTGCAGGCATTGACTACGTAATTCTTGTCTGTAAATAATGAATGCTTTATTTTAATCCTGTAACAATCTTATAAAATGGCAATTGGCATTTAGCGAAAATCTGCTTATTGAGCAGGAATACGCGAACAAGTATACACCACTTACATTAGAAATTCGATACAGATAATTCAGTAATCAACAAAATCTCACTAAATGCCTGTTCAACTAAGTATTTTTTTAGCGCACGAATTGGAATACATGAATTGAACCCAGTGATTTTGAAGCGAACACCAGTTCAGTGTTAGATGTAGTCAATCTTGCCATAAAAATGCGCTGTTGTTGCACTTAATTGTCCGAGAAAGCACATTTTAATGCAACAAAGCTCAAAAGTTACTGGAACCCTAATGCATTTCGTCGCAAATTTTGGGAGTGCCTATCGCGTAATTAGTGTCGTTTTAAGAATTTGTTTCAAGTGTATATGACTTTAAAAGATTCAATTCGTAAACTGCGACATGTGGTTCAAGGCGATCAGTTGAAAATGTAATTAACCAAATTTGCTCATTGTTCAGATAATAACTTTTATTTTTTGTGCAAATAATGTCGGCCTTAGAGAGTAATCTAGCTCATTTAGTATAATTGTGATACACGCGGGTTATTTAAAAAATTCTATAAACGACACAATAAAACACCCTGCATATGTTTGTAATGTGAGGAAGAAGATCGGCACGCTGAACAGCTACGCCCTACCTGCTGGTAGGGCGTATACCAGAGAGCGAATGGCTCTCCGTAGCGGAGAGCCAGTGTTCTTTGGCGTAGAAGACTGGCTCGCTGAATACGACCAGGTGAGCACCCACAACCACTGGGACGACACCCAAAAGCGGAATTACGTGTCGTTTTACTTGAGCGGTGTCGCCAGCGTGTGGCACCGAAACCACGAACGTGATCTCACGACGTGGGCGGCCTTCAAAGCTAACATAACGAATGTGTTCGGGCGCCCCGCCGTTCGCAAGCTTCGCGCCGAGCAACGTTTGCGTGGTCGTGCGTGGTGGTTTGCAACAAAGCGGGGATACATTTACCAGTTACACAGAAGATGTTGTCGACCTCTGTAACCGCGTTGACGCCGCAATGGCTGATGCAGAGATCATTGAAGCAGAGGTGATTCAGAGAAAGGCCTTGAAGACGACGCCCTCTAGATGCTGCTGCCGAAAAACCCGGCAACAGTGTCAGAACTCGTCAGTCTCTGCCAAAGCTTCGATGATCTATGCAAACAACGCGTAGCCACCCGCCAATCTCTTCCACAGGCCACTTCAATGTCGAGCTTGGCTGTTGCCCCGGATAACACTTCGCTGTTAGTACAGATAAAGGAGTTCGTCCGTAAAGAAGTTGCCCGTCAGCTTTCGCTGATGCCGCTTACACACGGCCAGTCGAGTTCTCCATTGGCGACTACTCTGCAATATGTCATCAAGGAGCAGGTAGTCGAGCACGTCCCGCCTTCGTTCCATCAGGCCCCGACTGCCGCTCCCCTGACGTACGCCGAAGTCGCTGCGAGACCTGGACTGCAGACCTACGGTCCACTTCGCCCGCCTTTGCACCCACCTGTATCCCCTCCCGCTCGACCAGTGGTACAGCATGCACGACCTCAAGACCATTGGCGCATGGAAGACAACCGTCAGATTTGTTTTTGTGGCCGTGCTGGACACGTGGCACGTCACTGTCGCCTACTTGCACCGAACGTCTCTAACAATGTTCGTCCACATGCGCCACGTTTCCAACAACACCGCAATTATTCGGTAGGCTATGAATATCCTCCTGCCGCTGAGGCCGCCTTCTCCGATCGCCGTTCACCATCTCCTCGCCGGCGCTCCGTTTCGCCCATGCGCCGTCGGCGGAGCCCTTTGCGGCAGGAAAGCTAAATATCGCAGTTCAGGAGGCAAGAACTGTGGTGTCAGCAAAATGTATAATGCCTCATAGTTCCCCGAAAAACGTTATTGAAATCGCAATAGAAGGAATATTGACGCTAGCCCTGCTCGGCACCGGCGCTGCACTTTCAGCGATAGATGCCCGTATTTGCCGCAAATTTGGAAAAGTGACGACACCGCTTTCTGGATTATCCCTTCGGACGGCCAACGCGCAGCACGTCGAGCCATCTGGTGCCAGCACCGCTCGTGTCGTCATTCAGGAGGTTCTCTATGTCATCGAATTCATCGTGTTGCCATCATGTTCTCACGACTTCATATTAGGATGGGACTTTCTCTCCACACATCATGCCATCATTGACTGCGCCCGCGCCGAAATTGAGCTGTTTCCGTTTTCGACAGATATTATCCATGCCAACAAGGACTCTTGTCGAAAATCACCGTTTCAGCAGATACCATTATACATGCCTGGTCTTCTGCTCTTGTCAATGTATCTTGTGCCTCTGTAGATGCCGGCACAGTACTCTTTACGCTGTCTATTGCCAGTGACCTTACGACGACGCAGCGAGCCGAACTTCTTCACTTGCTCCAAAGCTTCTCTTCCTCGTTTGACTGTGAAGCAACGTCACTCGGCCGCACAACGACTGTTTCGCACACTATCGACACCGGAAGCCATGCACCCATTCGGCAGCATCCGTACCGAGTATAGGCGAGCGAAAGACGCGTTGTCGACGACCAGGTGAACGATATGTTCAAACGTGGTGTCATCCAGCCTTCTAGTAGCCCGTGGGCATCACCAGTCGTCCTAGTTAAGAAAAAAGATGGCACCATACGATTTTGCGTTGATTATCGAAGGCTTAACAAGATTACTCGAAAGGATGTATACCTGTTGCCACATA
The DNA here is from genome assembly GCF_013339745.2 of Dermacentor silvarum. NCBI lineage: Eukaryota > Metazoa > Arthropoda > Arachnida > Ixodida > Ixodidae > Dermacentor > Dermacentor silvarum. Next base: position 39,530,460 of record NC_051162.1, read on the forward strand.
TAGACGACGCACCTGACTGTTTACAAGGAGCGGAGTTTTTTTTTCTCCTTAGATCTCCGCTCTGGCTACTGGCAGGTGCCCATGGCTGACGCTGACTGTTCAAAAACCACATTTGTAACACCAGACAGCTTGTACGAATTCACTGTAATGCCGTTCGGTCTCTGCAACGCACCCGCCACCTTTCAACGCATGATGGACGGCATCCTGCGTGGCCTGAAGTGGCATACTTCAAATTCAAATTATTTATTTCCAAAAAGAATTTGGTGGTTGACAGGGCTAAAAGCTGCGGTCTGCAGCTTGACAGAGGCCCGGACACCATATTCATGTCAGGGCTTGACTTTTTTATTTTCATCTTATTTTTATTTGCGATACTGCCAGTCTCAGTGAGACCAAAGCAGGTGGGCATTGTAGTAGACAGTTTTCAAGAGAAACAAACAGGTCCTACTACATGGTACAGTAAAAAAAGAAAAGGGAAAAGAAAAACACCAATGACGATGTGAAATACAACGCTTTTGGTTAGTATAACAATATCACTGAGTAACAATTATAGTATTACTAGAATTTATATAAAAATAGCGAACATATGACCCTTGTAAGATTAGAGAAGTTATACAGCTAACAGATAAAAGCGCAGCAGTGACCAGTTTGGGGCTTGAAATGCAGAATTTCCACGCGTAGGAACAAGCATTACAGTGAATATTTGTGGGTGTGTTAAATGGCGTCTTCTGTGTTTGATGTCTGTAGTTGGTTGATGAACGATGAAAGTGACGGAGAGGAAACTATGTCTGAGTTGAGGAGATTCCATTCTTTGATCGCACGAGGAAAAAGTGAAAACTTGAACGTGTCATTACGAACACTGTACTGGTTTAGTGTAAATGGGTGCTTATTTTGTGATAGACGTGATGTAGACAAAGTAACGTACATGGCTCGGTCTATCTTATAGCTGCCGTGCTAGTTAGTAATTAGTTGGTAGATGAATTTTAAGCGGGCTTGTCTGGCCCTAACAGATAGTGTTTTAAGGCCTGCATCAGCTAAGAGGTTTGTAGGGGAGTCATAGGGCCTGTATTTGTTAAAGATGAATCTCACAGCCTTTCTTTGCACTTTTTCTAGTTTTGATATATTAGTTGATGTGTGCGGAAACCAGATAATGTTAGCGTATTCTAAAACGGAGCGAACAAACGTTGTATAAGCTAGTAGTCTGGTGTGTTTCGGTGCAAGGCGTAAACATCGTCTAAGAAAAAAAAAGCTTGCGTAATGCGACTGAGGTAATATTATCAATATAAGTTCCATGAAAGGTCAGAAGTGAATGTCAAACCTAGGTATTTGTGGTTATTTACTTTGTTCAGGCAAGTGCCACCGAGAGCGTAAGAAAATTCTGAGGGCTTCTTTTTTGTTGTAAAGGACATGCATACAGATTTAGTGGTGTTGATTGACATTTGCCATTCTTTACACCAATTGGACACCAATTCGAGTGCTCTGTTTAATAATAAGTGGTATTCGTAACTGACAATTTCTTTATAAATAATACAATCATCAGCGAAGAGCTTAATGTCACATTCAATGTTAGTAGTAATGTCGTTAATAAAGATCAAAAATAGCAATGGGCCCAACACTGATCCTTGGGGAACACTGGAGGTGACAGCTACAGACCTGGAAGGGGTGCTATCTAAAATAACATGCTGTGTTCGATGCGATAAGAAGTGTTTTGTCCATGCAGTGACCTGACCATTGCCGATCGTAGCCTCTAATTTTGCAACTAATTTAACATGGCTTACACAATCAAATGCTTTACTGAAGTCGAGGAGGATCATGTCTGTCTGGCTTCGGTTGTTTAGGTTGAGCGCAAGGTCATGGACCACTTCGCTTAGTTGTGTGACCTGCTTCGAAGTGCATGTCGAACCGTTAAACAAAAACATACGAAACCGAAAATAATAGTTCATCACAATAAGAATACACTATAGGAATTATAATACACAATACTAAATGGATTGCTATAAAATTTAAAATATGATTTATATAAAAACAAAAAATACATAAAAACTCGAATATAATGAAAAAAGGGGGAAATACCATATATATATATATATATATATATATATATATATGATTTCACTTATGGAGACACACGTATACACATATAATACATCAGGAAAATATATTACACTCTAAAACACTACAACGTGAAATACAAGCAGACACAGGACCATTTAGCTTCTGTTAAAAAAAGAATTACTAATGTATGTAGCTTCACAACAATAGTAGTATAGGTATGATTTAAGAAAAGAGCTGACGTAGTAATGCTAGTGTGGGCGTCGCTATATGCTCATATTTATTGAGGATTACCGGAAGATTATATTTCAAAGGCTGCAGCTTGTAAAAAGTACGGAAACGTGGTATTAGCCAGAAGTCAGGACAACGTGTACGAACATTGGTATATTGCAGAAGCAGTGCTATTGTGGTAATAACAATTTTAAAAGTAGGTGAAGACAGAATGAACGCAGAACATGAAATTGGTACATATGTTTTATTTTCATAGTGTTGTACAACCTAAAATAATATTCCGTGGAAGCTAAATAATCAATATTTGCAATATTGCGAACAACTTTCTTTTGTAATAAACAAATCCTTGTAATATTTCTTTGTGTAGTGGTCAACCATACGAGACTACAATAATCAATATGAGAAGCGAGCAGCGCAGAATAAATCTGTTTTTTTGCTTCCACTGGGAAAATTGCACAGCAAGACGATAGAGCTCCTGTGGTCATTCAAAGTTTTTTTCATAAGTTGTCAACATGCGAAACCCATGAGAGATTTAAGCTAAATGTTACTCCGAGAATTTTATATTCATTGACGATTTCTATCCTGAGCCCATCGCAGTATATATCCTGTTTTAAATTATTTACTTTATTTTTTGCACGGAAGAAAAGTACCTTAGTTTTAGCTGGGTTAATTTTGAGGCAGTTAGAATGTGACCAAAATACGAGCTTCTCAAGAACGTGATTACATCTTGACGCTAGATCGGCTTCATCAGTTCCGGAGAGTAGGATAGTGCTATCATATTTTTGCGTCAATACCGACAATATCGTTTAAATTGAAAGACGGACGACGACCAGGAGAGGCAGCACTGGCAGACCCATTTATTGCCCAGGCACGGCCCAGGCTCGAACACGAAGAAGACAAACAGGGATGATGATGGCTATGTACAAATGAGAACTATGAAGTACGTTAAATGTGCTTACACTAATTCCCCCCCTCGTGGAAGCGGCCAACCTGGCCGCATTCTAAAGATCGGCTGAAGGGGAAATAAAGTGCTTCATGCGGGAGACGTGAACAATTTCTGCACTACGACGACGGCGGTCCGCGACGGAGTGAAGCGGAGTGACTAGATAGTTCACTGCAGAAGTTTGTTGTAGGACTGTGTAGGGCCCAATGTACCGGTGAAGAAATTTCTCGGAAACTGCAGGGGTTCGAACCGGCGACCATAGGAGGACTTGGTCTCCAGGATGGAAGGCGATGTCGCGGCGTTTACTGTCGCAGCGACGTTTTCTTTCTTCTTGGGTAGCGGCGGTGTTGCGACGAGCAATTTCACGGCAATGCGCGACTCGAGCTGCAAGCTCTTCTGGGAGGGAGGTGTTGGGCGCAGCAGGAGAGAAAAAGAATTCGGTGTCGAAGACGGAGGCGGCAGATCGTCGATACACGAGGAAGAAAGGGCTTTAACCGGTAGTTCGTTGTATCGCAGTATTGTAAGCGAATGTAACAAAAGGAAGGATGTTGTCCCAGTTTGTGTGGTCAGGACGTAAGTACGTAGATATCATTATTATTCTTCTTCTTATTATGGCGTTTTACGTGCCAAAACCAGTTCTGATTATGAGGCACGCCGTAGTGGGGGACTCCGGAAATTTGGACCACCTGGGGTTTTTTAACGTGCACCTAAATCTAAGTACACGGGTGTTTTCGCATTTCGCCCCCATCGAAATGCGGCCGCCGTGGCCGGGATTCGATCCCGCGACCTCGACATAGATATCATGTCAGAGAGCGTTTCAACGCTTCCACTGAACGTAGATATCATGTCAGAGAGCGTTCAGAGGAAGCGTTCAGTAAGGCCGTTGGTTTGCGGGTGATATGTAGAAGTGGTTTTATGCTTCGTATTAGTCTCCCGCAAGACTTCCTCGAGGACGCGGGACATGAAGGCTTTGACACGATCGGACAAAAGAACGCGAGGAGCGCCATGGCGCAAGACTATGGATTGCAAGAAAAAGTCAGCAACCTCAAAAGCAGCACCAGATCGAAGAGGCGCAGTCTCGGCGTATCTTGTTAAGTGGTCTACCGCAGTGACGATCCAGCGGTGACCGGAGGGCGTCAACGGCAAGAGACCGTGTAAGTCAATTCCAACGAACTCGAAAGGTTCGGTCGGACATCGCAGAGGCTGAAGAAAACCGGCAGGAGGGGAGGGGGAGCGCTTACGGTGCTGACACAACGCACACGAGGCAACGTATTTGGCTAGCGTTGGGGACAATGCAGGCCAGAAGCAGTGGGTCTTGATGCGGTCGTAGGTCTTGTGGAAGCCCAAGTGGCCGGCGGCAACGTCATCATGAAATGCTTCTAAAACTCGAAGACGAAGGCAGAGAGGTTTGACTGGGACCCACTTGTTACCTGTGGGATGATAAATATAACGATGAAGCACCCCATCTTGAAGGCGAAATAGTCGAAGCTGGCGTCGCAAGCGGCTGTTGGGTGGTTTAGTTAAACCACGAAGGCGATCAATGAGAGTTCGACAGTAGGAGTCTGCGGGCTGAAGGGAAGTTAAATGGGAGCTTGAAGAAAGCTGAGCTTGATCCAGTGACATTAGCGTGAGCTGGTAGGAGGCAGGCGTTGCGTCAGAGCGATGTGGTAGAGACGGTGATTGCACACGATCGATAGAAGGCGAAAGCGGGCATCGAGACAGTGCGTCAGCATCATGATGACATTGGCCAGACCCCTACGTTATCGTGAAATCATATTCTTGTAAGCTCAGTATCCAGCGTCCCAGGAGTCCTGACATGTTCTTCATAGATGACAGCCAACACAGAGCATGATGATCGGAGACGCTAGTGAAGTGGCGACCGTAGAGATACGGGCGAAACATCTGAATGGACCAAACAATAGCCAGGCATTCCTGCTCTGTCATCGTGTAGTTCCGTTCAGATGGTGAGAGGGTCCGGCTGGCATACGCCACAACCTGCTCTTTAGACGCGGGACTCCGTTGCAGGAGCACTGCTCAGATACCTTGTGCACTTGCGTCAGTGTGGAGTATAGTGGGCGCCCTCTCATCAAAATGGCGAAGCACCGGTCCGGAAGTGAGATGTTTCTTAAGGGCTTGAAATGCCGACTCACAGTCTTCGCACCATGTAAAAGAGGCGCCGGTGACCAGTAGCTTATGTATAGGAGCTGCTATTGTAGCAAAATTGCGTGTAAAACGGCGAAAGTAAGACGCCAGGCCGAGAAAACTGCGCTATGTTTTTTGATTCGATGGGCAAGGGAATTGAAGCACAGCAGCAATCTTCTCAGGGTCTGGTTGGATGCCGCCTTTGGAAACGACGTGACCCAGTACTTTGATGCTTCTGCTGGCGAATGTGCACGTTTTAGTATTAATCTGGAGGCCAGCATTTGAAAGACATTGGAGGACTTCGTCTAATCTCTGCAGGTGTTGGCTGAAGCTGGAAGAAAAACAAAGATGTCATCCAGATAACAGAGGCAGGTGTTCCATTTTAGGCCACGAAGAACAGTGTCGATCATACGCTCAAACGTGGCTGGAGCGTTGCACAGGCCAAATGGCATTACATTAAATTCATAAAGTCCGTCCGGAGTGGCGAAAGCGGTTTTCTCTTTGTCAGCCTCGTTCATGGGAATCTGCCAATATCCCGATCGCAGATCGAGGCTGGAAAAATATAGTGTATCTAAGGCGTCGTCAATTCGAGGCATAGGATACACATCCTTGGTTGTAATCTTATTGAGCGCTCGATAATCAACGCAAAAGCAAACGGAACCATCCTTTTTCTTCACGAGAACGACAGGAGACGCCCAGGAACTGGATGAAGGTTGTATAATATTGCGTGCTAGCATCTCATCAACTTGTTCTTCAATGACCTTCCGTTCCGACGGCGAAACACGATATGGGCGACGGCATATAATTGCAGAACCATCTGTTTCGATGCGGTGTGCAGCCACGGAAGTCTGGCCCAGTGCGGTGGCACAGCTATCTAAGCAGGATGTGTGCTTAGCCAAAAGGGCGAGTAACGCATCCGACTGGGCAGCGGTTAGGTCGGAACCAATTAGGGCTCGGAGAGAAGAAGAATCCGAACCTGAGGTTGGTACTGGTGACGAAGAAGGTGAGAGAGCTGCGATAGATATCAGTGGTGGGTCGGTGAAGGTTGCCACGGTCATCCCTTTGGGTAACAGCACAGGATCTGGGGTTGTGTTGCAGGCGAACAGAAGGGCTTGGCCACATGAAAACTGGACGAGACAAGGGGCGACTAGAATTCCTCGTGAAGTGCAGCGTGAAGATGGGGTAACCAGTGCGTCTCCATCGGTTCCCTGGCTGGAGGCGACAGCTACAACGTGTTCGTCACCAGGGTGCAGGACGTAGTCTGCAGCGACAGCCAAGTTCAAGATGGAGGGTGATGACTCCAACATAGGTGCATCCGTGGTATCTGTGATGTGGACGACGATGAAGCACCCCATCTTGAAGGCGAAATAGTCGAAGCTGGCGTCGCAAGCGGCTGTTGGGTGGTTTAGTTAAACCACGAAGGCGATCAATGAGAGTATAACAATGATATAACAGCGGAGGCAGAATGCAGGAAGTCCCAGCCGAGAATCAGTTCATGGATGCACGCGGGTAGCACAATCATCTCAATGTGGTGACGAATGCCGTCGATCAAAACACGAGCCGTACATTGTCCGTCGGGGTGAATGAGTACGTTATTAGAGCCGCGTAAAACGGGTCCAAGATAAGGCGTTCTGACTTTACGGAGCCGTGAGCACAAATCACTAGGCAGAACGGAAACAGCGGCACCAGTATCGACGAGAGCTTTCACAGGAACACCTTCGAGAGTTACAGATAGCATATTGGCCGGGCGACAAGGAGGTATTTCCGATGTTCGTCAGGACGCAGGTTTCCCTCCAAAAACTGCAATCCTTAGTTTTCCGAGTGTTGGTCAGCAAGGCGGGAGATGGGGCGAAGTGGTGATGCAGAACGGCGGTTGGGCAAAGAACGTCGTCGGGCCGAACGGGAATCCTGAGGCATATGTGGAGACGCTGGAGGAGATGGAGAACGACGCTGCGTGAAAGCGGACGGACCGGGGTAGTAAGCATCGTGTCGTCGGAGCTCGTCTGGCTCGAAATCGGCATAGCCTCGGCTTACATCCAGCTGGCGGCGACGGCAGTAACGCGATATGTGGCCCCGTATACCGCAGTAAAAGCAGACCGGATGAGGTGGACGCCACTGAGGATACGAAGGTGCAGCAGGTGCTCGGGCGCCCATAGAGGCCAAATGGTCGGAGGTGAGGTCAGGAGGCCCATACGGGACAGTGGCACGTGGTATTGCAGCGATATCCGCGTATGTGGGTACCGGGAACGCTGCTGGGGCAACAGACGTTCTCGGTGTCGTGGGAGTGGGAGCGTTGGGGGTAGGACGCGCCAAGATCCCGAAGTCCTCCTGCGTTCCTGCCCTACCTGGAGCTACGTTCCAGTCGCCGTCTGCGCCCGGCCACCCCTACAGCTATGGCCACCCCTGCGTCGGCCACTGGCACTATCACTACCCCGCACCTCCAGCACTTTGAAAGACGGACGACGACCAGGACAGGCAGCACTGGCAGACCCGTTTATTCCCCAGGCACGGCCCAGGCTCGAACACGAAGAAGCAAACAAACAGGGATGATGATGGCTATGTACAAATGAGAACGATGAAGTACGTTAAATGTGCTTACAATATATACATTAAACAAAAGAGGACCTCAAATACTGCCTTGGAGCACACCACATTTTATATGGAGGGGAGATGAATGGTAATTGCCAATGTACACACAGTGAGTCCTGTTGGCCAAGTACAAACGGAATAGTTCGAGCTGCTTACCACGAACCCCGTAGTCTGAGAGCTTTAGTACAAGTATGTTATGGTTAAGTGAATCGAATGCCTTACTGTAATCAACAAAAAACCCAAAAGTTAGATGTTTATTTTCGATGTTTTGTAGCACACTTTCTTTAATAATTAATAAAGCTGTTTCAGTAGAGCGTCCTTTTCTTAAGCCAAACTGCGCGTCGGAAAGATTTATTTTGTCAAAGAAGTTAGTCAGTCGAGAAAAAAGATATCTTTTCTAAGCCTTTAGAAAAAATTGGTACCACAGATATTGGCCTATAATTTGTTGTCTCATTTTAATTGCCTCCTTTGTAAATGACTGTTACCTTGGATCGTTACAGTGCGTCAGGAATTTGACCTGATTGGATAGCGAGATTGAATATGTGAGCGAGCGCAGGCGCAATGCATTCGATACCATATTTTATGGGCTTTATTTGTAGGTTATCTATATCTAAAGCCTTGCTGTTCTTTAGACCTAGAAATGTTCGATAAACTTCAGCTTCACTTATTTCATGCAGAGCAAAGCTCTCAGCAGGGCAATTGTTGGACGGTCTGATAACCTGTAGGTTACTATCTGGAAGAGCGTGTTTCAGAAACGCTTGGTTAAAATGATCAACAAGCGCCTGACCAACTATTTCACGGTTATTGTACGTTAACTTTGACGGCGTTTCCGTTTTACTTTCGCGGCCGAGAACCCTATTTAGCACTTTCCATGCGGCGTCAGGTTGCTGTTTCTTTATATCAGAAAACAACCACTGATAATATCCCAACTTTGCCGACCTAAGCTCGGCGTTCAGTTTATTTCTGAAAGTTTTAAAGTCTTGCAAGTCAGATGCTGCTCTTGTACGTAAAAAGGTGTGAAATAATCGATTTTTCTTATTAATTGCTTTCCTGTGGGCAGGAGTGACCCAAGGTTTTCTTATTCTTTTTGATGGTTTGAAAGTTGTAAAAGTAAAATGTATAGCGTGCATTCGCTGAAAAATATCAATGAACTTAGAATATGCTTTATTCACGTTTTTTATTCCAAATATAAAAGACCGATCCTGAACACTGATGTCACGCTTAAATAAAAGTAAGGCATCGTCTGATACATACTGCACTCTAATTGCGCCCCTTAGACTATTTGTATAAACTTTGGGGGGGAAGAAGATCATGAAGATTGGGCAGTGGTCACTTATGTCAGAGGCTATGGTTCCCGCATCAGTGACTCTAGTTTTTCGCGTTGGTAATAAACAAATCAAGTGTTGACGAAGTTAGTACAGTGATGCGTGTCGTCGTAGTGATTATGTTCACAAAGCCCGTGGAAGATATGGTGTTGTTGAAATCTTGAACGCAGGTGCTAGCTTCAAGGGTATTTATATGAAAGTCTCCACCACAAACGAGTTTCAGACTATTTGTGGAAACAAATTGCAGGAAGTTTTCAACAAAGTTCATAAAGTGCCCAAAATTCCCATTTGGTGGGCGATAAACGACAGTATTGACGTCAGCGTTTTGTTTCAGTGTTAGTACCTCGTAATCGTTTGTAATGCATGTATAATCTGATATAACCTCATATTCTTTAGAAGCTTTAACATAAATAGCGACGCCACCGCCCCTACGACTACTGCGATTGATAAAAAAGTTTTTGTATGCATTAAGATGGAGCATTGCACACCCGTCGTACTACCATGTTTCGGTAAGCAATAAAATACTATACTGAAAAGAGAATTCGCCTAGGAAATAGGCAATCTGGTCATGCTTAGCGAGTGCAGAGCGTGTGTGAATATGCAAAACTGAACAGTACATAGAAGAACATGGAAGAATTTCAAGGGGCAACGCAAAATCGTGGTAACGCATTTTGAAAGCTTAAACTGTACGCAGACAGAGGGGGCTAATTACATCGATGGTATCTTATTGAGGTCGTCTTCACAAGTTATGGATATGGCGCTAGAAGTGTCTGACTGCCTTGCAAAAATCCTTCCTTTATAGGTCCACACGCATCTCCAATGGCAGTCCTTCTTACGTCTAATAGCCATACTGAGAAGTCTCTTTAGTGTAGGACAAAGGTGCTCATTTACACAGATAGGACTTTAGCTGCCAAGTCCTAGGCTGTTATTAGTAAGTCGGGATTTTCTCACTTTCTTTAAAGTCATGTCGCGCTTCGACCGGGACTTGAATTGCACGGTAATGTTAGCTTTATCCGGATTACGCGTGGGGACGCGATGGCAAGTCTCGATATCGCACTCACTGATTGGTTGTTCAATAGCATCTCCGATAGTGGACAATATGGCAACAACACTTTTATTTTCTGTCTTAACGACTCCTTGGATTTCAAGATTGGCATTCCTAGAATATTGTTCAAGATGAATTATCTGGTTCTCAAGCTCGCCGTTCTTTCTTTTCAAGGAAACGTACTTTGCATTGATTGCCTGGTTCTCTTTCAAAAGCTGCGTGTTTTTGCCACTTCAGCTTCAAATATCTTCTTTAAGTCGTCTATTTCTGTGCGCGAATTCGATGCTCTGTGTCATGTTTCGCTGCTCATTCTTCAGATCACGAATTTCATTGCGCAGGTCTCTCTCGTACGCTTCGCGTGACGATTTCAATTCTATCTTGAGTTCATTTTTTAGTTTCTGAAGGATTTCGTCTTTCGCTTTCGCAAACTCTTTTGACATCGTCACACTAGCAAGGCGAGGCACACACTTGGCAGCAGCGACGAAAAAAAAAAGAGAAAACCTAACTAACCTGCACCAAAGGAAATAGCAGGCGTAAGGCGATGCACACCGAGGTCGTCGCCACTGCCAAGTGAATGCAGTAAGCGCAAGAAGGCTCCTTTTGTAGCTCTTGAATGGGTGACGTCAGGCCTTTCTTGCAGATATCAGCGCCGCCGAAGAGTGCCACGCCTCCTGTCCTCGATGCGTGCCGAGTAGCGGGCACTTGTCTCTGCTACCTCGATGACGTTATCGTGTTTTCCCCAGATTTTCCGACCCATTTTCGCCGTTTACATCAAGTTATGAAATGTTTCCGGAATGCTGGTCTCCAGCTGAACTTGAAAAAGTGGCAATTTGCAGCTAGAAAAATGACTATACTAGGCCACGTTGTCTCCAAAGAAGGCATTCTTCCCGACCCTGCTAAACTTCGTGCCGTATCCCAATTTCCGAAGCCCCCTAACTTGAAAGCACTACGCAGCTTCATTAGACTATGCTTCTATTTTCGACGATTCCTTCGCAATTTCGCTACTGTAATCGCACCCCTCAACCAACTTCTCCAAGGCGACAATGCACTTTCTAATTGGTCGGAAGCCTCTGAGGAAGCGTTTACCACTCTTCGCCGCCTACTTACGTCTCCGCCAATCTTGCGCCATTTTGACCCAAGCGTACCTACAGAACTTCACACTGACGCCAGTGGTATAGGCCTTGGTGCCGTGCTCGCACAGCGTAAGAACACTAATGCCGAATACGAGGTTGCTTATGCCAGTCGTGCCCTTACAAAACTTGGTCAATTACACAATAACCGAAAAAGAGTGCCTGGCCATCGTATGGACACTTCAAAAATTTCGCCCATATCTCTACGGTCCACCCTTTGACGTGGTGACGGATCATCACGGTCTTTGCTGGTTATCTAACCTCAAAGACCCGTCGGGCCACCTCGCTCGGTGGGCCCTCCGCCTCCAGGAATACTATATCCGTGGCGTCTATCGCTCTGGACGCAGACACTCTGACGCCGATGCCCTCTCGCGCTTCCCAGTTACTTCGGACGCCAGTACTTTTACCGACAGTCATGATATCTCCCCACTTGACATCATGGACATGGCCTCGGAGCAACGAAAAGACCCATGGATCATCACGATATTCAATATTTTGTTCCACCCTCCAGCGGCTTCGGCGACTCGAGCGTTACGCCGACAGGCCCAGCATTTCGCCATCCCCGACGGACTTTTATACCGCCGCAACTACCACAATGACGGCCCCACATGGCTGTTAGTCGTGCCCCGCCACCTTCGAAGCGATTTATGCTCCGCTTTTCCCTCCGACCCCCAGTGTGGTCACGGCGGAGTTTCGAATACCTACACACTGCTTCGCCTACGCAACTATTGGCGCGGCATGTACACCTTCATCCGCAAATACGTACGCTCCTGCATTGCCTGCCAGCGACGAAAATGTGTCTCGCACTTCTCCACCGCACCTCTCCAGCCACTTCCCTGCCAAGCTCACCCATTTGACCGTGTTGGCATTGATTTATACGGGCCTCTTCCATCTACTGGCGCTGGCAACCGATGGATTGTCGTCGCCGTAGATCATTTTACACGATATGCTGAAACCGCCACCTTACCTGCCGCATCAGCAAAAGACGTCGCCTCGTTCATTCTACACAACTTTATTCTCCGCCATGGGCGTGCTGTATTCACTCCTATCGGAATGCCAAATTATTCACCGCACAACTACCGCTTATCACCCACAGACGAATGACTTAACAGAACGATTCAACAGAACTCTTAGTGACATGCTATCACTGTATGTAACGTCAGACCACTCCAACTGGGATGTTGTACGACTATTTTAGGCCCCTATACAGCCTTGTTACATTTTACACCTTTCATACATCGCAGCATTGACTTCCCCATACCATTTCTTGGCGCTCTTTGGCCATTCCTGGCCCTTGCGCCAAGAAAAACACTATACATCATCATAATCATCTTCCCTTCGTCACATACGCATATAACACTGCCTCCCAAGCCACTACTGGTTGTTCACCATTCTTTCTACTTTACGGCCGCCAGCCCTCCAGCACCATTGATACGGTTCTCCCGTACCGGCCGCACCCTGCCGACTGCTCACCTGTTGCTACGGTCACTCAGCACGCCGAGAAATGCCGACAACTTGCCCGTTCGTTGACGTCCGCTCAACAGTGTCGCCAAAAACAGCGTCATGACTTCAAACCACCTCCTCACCCTTTCGCCATCTACTCCCTCGTGTGGCTTTGGGTCCGCCTGTTGCGGCTCCTGGTCTTTCGTCGAAGCTCCTTCCCATGTACCACGGGCCCTACCACGTGGTTGCGCAAACATCACCTGTTAATTACGTGGTTGAACCCGTGTCGCCATCTTCCGATCTCCGTCGTCGCGGGCGAGAGACTATACACATTGACCAGCTCAAGCCTTACTACGATCCACTGCACTCTCCCTAGGTCGCCAGGATGGCTATCTCTTCCATACCGGGGGGTGATTGTGAGGAAGAAGATCGGCACGCTGAACAGCCCCGCCCCGCTGCCATTGTGTGGCTCGTACCCAGTTCGCTCTTTGGCTACGCCCTACCTGCTGGTGCTGCGTTTGTCGCTGCCGCTCCACTACCAAAATAAACCCCCTTTACAGTACTAATTTCACCTCATTGAAGAAGCACAGTAACAAAGAATAATTGATTTGTCAGCTGGTTGGTTTATTGACTGCGCATAAGGCTAATATTATCACCAAGCTTTCACGTTTGAAAGACGATACGTATTCCTCCATCCTTGGAAACGAAATACGGAAGCGAGCTTTAGTTGTCACTGCTATGGAATCAGAGTGAAACTTTGAGCCTTGTTTTGCCATTACAAGGACTGCGATACTTCGCTTAATGTAGGTTACATAGTGCCCACACAGCACGAGCGATGGCGATTTCAGTAGGGAAATCGCTCATGATTCTGATGTGCGTCAGAACGATTCCCGCTGGTTGAAAAAAATTATTGCGTTTACGATTGTCACAAGGAACTTAAGTTAACACATGAGAATACCTTGCAAGTTTAAGGTGGCTTCACCAAAGTCGCCTTCAATGACAAATGAGTTGAACTTTGGTGGCTTGCGTTTGCACGCGCGATGCTTGTAGTATTGCAGGAGCAAATATTGTAGGCAGTCTTGCAAAACGTTTAAGGCATTTTAGGCTAAGCAAACCAGACAAATAATTGTATTTACTACATTGAACTAAACCAAGTTCCCTGTGTGATCTTATTTGATAGGCTTGGGCTCCCAGACGCTACATGGCTCGACGACTGCAATTCTGCGTTTCGGATATAAGCGCTACATTTTGTGACGCAAATGTCAGTTGGCAAATGTATGATAAATAGTCTTCGATAATCAGACCTTTGTTGATGTTACCCCCTCGAAATATTTCGGCTAATTTTCTTGGAAGACCGAAACATATACTGATTTGTATAACTTCCATTGGTCGTAACCACGTGAAAATGACAAACCATTACAATCTATACATGGAAATAGTGAAGCGGATTTGGCTTGATAAATCATGTCTTTTATCTTCATAATGCTACATACTCCGTGTGCTCACGAAAGCATGTCTTACATTAATTGAGTAGCCTTCTACAGTTGAGATACTATCCCTGCTCAAACCAACCGAAAACGTTAACGCAAACGCCAAAAATATCCACGGGAATAGAGCAGCATTTGAAACCGTCCGAGCGTCCACAAAACTGATATTCTTAGCGCGTGGTGTTGAAGCGTGTGGTTCTGAAGCGTCTGTAGGCGTAGTTTTATGTGCGCTAGTTAATTAGATGCACTACAGCTAATGATGCTAGCTGATTGCGAGAGCCGTTATTGAACGTTGTTCAAATAAACTCGGGAAGTGGTGAGGATATCACGTTTCCATAACGTTGATGTAAAAAATAAAGGTTATTATTATTATTATTATTACTATTAAATGGTGAGAGTGCGCTGGTCACACTAAGAGCTTCAATGGCAATGGACGATACGCAAAGCGTCATAAGCAGGCTTTCCCACACATCTCACCGTATCCAAGGTGGCCATGTGCATTGTGTAGCCACTGCTATAGCTGAGACACGCGTTTTGAAAGCTTGGATGGTGCGGCGAACGGAAAGCGGCAAGAGCGATGAGCTCGCAGGTTGACACCTAAATTGTGATTTTGCCCGGAAATCCGCCGTCTTAGGTCAAAAGAGACGTTCCGAGAAGCGCACTTGCAGGCTTTGCACAAAGGTTCTCCTTCATCGTCATGATTATTACCTACCTTTATGTCTACTGCACAACGAAGGCATCTTTCAGCGATCGCCTATTACCCCTGTCTTGCGCTAGCCGATTGCAACTTGCGCCTGCGAATTTCTTAATTGCAGACGTGCCCCCCTCAATTTTCTGCCGTCCTGCGCTTTCGTTTCCTTGGCACCCATTCGGTAACTCTAGTGGTCCACAGGTTATCTGCCTTACGCATTACATCGCCTGCGAAGCTCCATCTTTTCTCTTAATGTCAACTAGAATATCGGCTATCCCCGTTTGCTCTCTGATCCTGTCTCTTAATGTTAAGGCCCAACCGCATGCACGCGATTTTCGAGCGACAGCGACAAGCGACGGCGACGAGCGACAGGTTTTGCCGTCGCGGAGGGCTATCCGTCGCTGTCGCTGGTCGTGTCGCCGGTTTCTGGCCAGCCAGAAAATATCGCTTGTCGCCCGGAAGTCAGCGCGACGACATCCGCTGGGGACAGCGATTGCACAACAACATGGCAGCAATCAGTCTGCCCGCTTCGATCTGAATTCGCTCTTGCAACTTGCTCTCTGCTGTGACAGCGAAAAATAAATAGTACAATCAGTCATCGCTTCACCTCATCGCTAGCTGTAGACTAAGTATCGGCGCTCTCTTGTCGTTATTATTGAGATCGGTTGTTTTGTTTTGACGGTGTTAGGCCTGAGGACGCCACCGAGAGCCGAGAAAGTGTTTTAGGTTTTGCCCAACAGATGGCGCCACGGCACCTTACGCTGGCGGCATGGGACGGAGTTCCACTGGGGATGCATGGGACGGATTTTCACTGGGGATGATAACATATTCGTCAAACATTATTCGTTCCATTTCTCTGCGCAGTCCTTTACTTGTATTCCAGTTTCTTTGTTACGCGTGAAGTTTCTGCTCCATATGTTAGCACTGGTAGAAGGTGTAAAAAGTGCAGGTTGCACACTTTTTTTTTCAGCGCACAAAGCGTACAGCGTCGCAATTATATAACTTCGCAAACAAAGGGTAGTTTTTTTTTCTTGTTTTATGGCGACAGCGATTATACGGACACTTAAGGTGCATTTCCGCGGTCGGCGTCACCATGATATTACGTATAAAGCCGGCCGCGCGCCGTATGCCGGAGATGCGAGTGAAAGCGTGCGAGGGTCATTCCAGGATCGTAGCTTGATCACGCGGGCGCAAGGGAGCAAGGCGGGCAGCAAGGCCGGGGGGGGGGGAGGTTGTATTGCGGCAGTGGCTGCTTATGGCGCGGCCGCGCGCGCGCCCTATCTTGAAAGCGATCTGCGATGAGTATAGCGTCTAGGTTCTCCGAGGGTTGGTAGCTTCGTGTGCGCTGTGTTCTCGCAGCTTATAGTTCACTTTGAAGCGAGAGGCAGCACCAAGGTCGAATCCCTCGCTGCTGCTGCCGCATGCTTTATGCTGTGTTAGTCTTAGCTTGCACCGCCCACGGCCGGCTGATCCCGTTGATAACGTGAGCGGACCGTCGCTCTGACCACTGACCAAGCTAGAAAAGCGAGAAAAGGCATTAGCATCGGAAATGCGTCGCTACAAAATACCAGCCCAGCGTTTTGACAGCGAGTGTCCGCGCTCATCGAGTGAGGTGTGTTTAAGTTTGTCTGTGCGCGCGTGACATCATGCTTGTTAATTTAGTTAGTAAGCGACCTGTTTACGAGTTAACACGGTCGTTCAAACTACTATCCTTACTTTGTACAGCTGTCTACTAATTTACTATAGCAATCGATGCTTCGCCTCTCGGGTGGAACTGTGACTTTCTTTGGCAGCAAGACCAACTGATCTTGCACCTGTACTGAATCTTACTTTACAGTCAGTATACCTTCTGTGTGTGCACCCTTGTCTCGTACGTTTGTGCTTTCGCACGGCTGAGTTTGCTCTCTTTGGCGCAAGAAAGTGTATTGCCTGCCATGGTGCTGTTATCGCAGCGTGGTGCAACGCGTCATCGCAATGGACATCGCGACAAGCTTGGTGTCGGCGTGCCTCTTGTTCTCCGTGCTGGGCAACCTGGCCCATGTGACTGGTCAGTCGACGGAGACGTACATCCATGGCGGCTCGACCAAGATGTTCTTCATGCTCATCAGCGAGTACATCGGCGAGGCCAACTACCCGCAACTGTTCGCCTCCCTGTTCACTCTCACTTTGCTCCAGCTGGGACTCTGTCAGGCGGTACGCTCTATCCATGTTATCACTTAGGCAAACAAGCTTATTCGTCAATCATTACAAGTTCATAAAAAAATAGAATACGAGAAATTCAAGATTGTCTTGTGAAACGTGTTTGCCACAATATAACCAGTTTTTTTTTTTTGCTGCTCGTATTCATTTGTCGTCGCAATCACAGGTCTATTAGGGTTTTGCTTCAACTTCTTTTGTAGTGTATTCATTCATTCCTCGCCAACTAATAGAGGAGGTTATGTGCGCTGTGAGGCTCACACCATTGCTCACACCATTACGCCCGAGGACGGTGACAATTTTGTTGAGGCCGACAATAGTTAACTAGCTAACGCAAGTATGTAGAGTTCTGGTTCGAAATTCACACCTGTAGCAGGAGTATTTTAGTGATATCATGCAAGTCGTCATTATTGAACTTATTACAAATATTGAGATGTAGTCGAGAACACGGCATATAGTTAAAATAACTGAAATAATTGTTACAAGTTTATGGGTTACTCCATATTTCGGTAAGAACCTTCTGAGGCACGAAAGAACACTAATTTACAGCAATATGACAAAGCAACGCAGTCAACTTCTCGTCAAACCTCACGGTGTACCTTAATAAAAAACTATTACTTTGTATTACTCTCAGCACTTAGACGACTTATAGTATTATTGGTTATCACAGGGTTAGTATGTCTTGTCACAACAAGACGTAATACGCAAAGATAAGTTGCGTCTCTATATGCAGACACCGTGATTGAAGAGCCTAACGAAGTTAGAATGTAAGAAATAAATAAACGCGCACATCCGACGCGATGTTGGAATTTCAATGATTCGAAGCTTGTTTGAGTTAGCCAGGTGGCAGCAGTAGTGGATGATATATGGTCACAGCCTCATCGCCTGTAGCTGTTAGCTCTCTGCGTCACAACAACCAAGGCAACGTATCATGATGCTTGTCAAGGGAAAATACGTTGATGAGAGGAGACTGCACAGAGAAGTACGAAACATACCTAAATACCTTCAAGGCTTCATATCCCTTGTATCACAGTGGTCGATTCATTATGGGGGACTGGGAAAAAAGGGCACTTGCCCAGTGTGACATATCCAGTGACCCAAGTTATCAACTAGGCCAGACAGCATCCACTAGTGAGTTGGATATTTGGGCACATGCCCAGTGGTCCAACTTCGCGTGCAGCAGCCAGCATATTAAAATCTGGTGGCCGAAGTTGTTTGTATATATTCATAATTATCTTCATCCTATTAGAATGTCTACTGCAGGACGAAGGCTTCTCTCAGCAATCTTCAATTACCCCTGGATAGCGCTAGCTGTTCGAATTTATTCCAGCAAATTTCGCTAATTTTACCTCACGACCTTATTCTCCGCCGTCCTAATTGCGCTTCCCTTCTCTTGGCACCCATTTTAACTCCTATCCCTATGCATCACATGGCCTGCCCAGCTCCATTTCTTTCGGTTGATGTCAATTAGGATATCGGCTGCCCCCGTTTGCTCTGTAATCCACACCTCTGTATTCCCGTCTCTTAATGTTACGCCTAGCCTACTTCAAACGCTTTTGGACCATCTGGGATCTGGGTATCTTGTAACCACTTCTAGAAATAAATCAGGTAAATTGTAAATGTCATCTGAACATGAAAATGGCAATAAATTATGCCTTGTCATGTCGAGAATACGTAGGAATAGTCAGCAACTAATGATATAATAGATAAATAAAAAAAACGTGTGTGAGAAGCTGCAAACCGGGTGGAATATGAGTCTGTGTTGCTCTCGACTGCTGCCGTGCCGCCGCCTAGTGCCATATAACTTAACTGCTGCGACCTCCATGGCATGGCGTGGAGTGCCCCTGTTCAATAAAGTTCGATAGGGTGTCTCGCTAAGCACACATCACCGCGCACGGTGGGAGGAAAGGAGCACGCATCGAGGCACTCTAGAATTCTGGTGGGAGGAGAGCTGAGTCGGAGAAGCGCGTCTGAGTGTGCATGCGCGCTGTCATCTTTGAGCGCGCGAAGAGTCGAAAGCGAAAAGCGGCCCGCCGACATCACTGATCTCTACTCAGTGAGTGGACTTGACGAAGCCCTAGCGCGGCGCGACATCTCAGAGTGTATGTGAAGGAGCAGTTATACTCCAGCGTAGCGTGGACGTCTGCCACGCGTGTGCAGTTCCGCTACACAGGCGAAAAGTGGACGCTCGTAATCTAGCGTAGGGGTCCACAAAATACGGCCCGCGGGCCGGATGCGGCCCGCGGTTGGTGGCGGCCCATCTGATGGCGGCCGGCCCGCTTTCCCCCTCAGAGTCTTCACAGCGCCTCCACCTTCGAATGGGGCTTCTCTGCAAAACGTTGCACTGCTGTGCTTCTTTCTCGGAGCCGTTTTCACTGCAGAGACAATATCATGCCTCCTCACCCGAGGAGGCAGCGCCGACGAATAAGAAGCATCATGCGACTCACGCGTCAGGAACGCTATGCTCCGATTGGCTGCACCCAGCCACCGCATGAGAAGAGGCGCCGAAACTTTCTCTGCTTTTCCCATGAGCGCTGGGCCTAGAGAGCTGTCGCCAGCCTTTCGGCAGCAAAACTGCAGCATGCCAATAGCTATATATATGTATATATATATATATATATATTGCAATGGGGATGTTTGCCTATAGCAGCATTTGATCTGGCGTTAGAATGGCAGACCAAAACAAGTCAAAGGGAGCTACGGCGAAGCGGGCGAGCAAGCGTTGCTTGTCTTCTTCTTCTGGGCCACGGTGCCACCAGTACCGTGGCCCAGTGCCTTCAGTACAATCACTCCCCACCAAAAGAGGAGCCATCCTGGCGACCTAGCGGCAGGAGAAGACAGGGGGGTCGTGGCACTGCTTTAGGCGGGAGACGTGGACAATTTCCTGGCCGCGACGACGCTGGTCGGAAGACGCTTCCATCGGCTCGATGAGGTAGTTGACTGCGGATGTTTGTCGCAGTACCCGATAGGGACCGTGGTACTCGGAATGCAGCTTGGAGGAAAGGCCCGGTGGAGTAGACGGCACCCACAACCAGACCAGCGAGCCGGGAGCAAAGGACGTAGCTGTAGTGGATGCGTCGTGGCGATACTTTTGGCACCACTGGTCCTGGGATGTGAACGAGCGAGCGAGCTGGCGACATTCTTCCGCGTATGCAGCCGCGCGGGAAACAGTCGTCGACTCCGAAGCATCCGGCCGGTAGGGTAGAATTGTGTCCATTGTGCATGAAAGTTCGTGTCCGTAAAGAAGAAAGAAAGGTGAAAATCCAGTGGTGCTTTGCGTTGCAGTATTGTATGCGTACGTTACGAAAGGCAGAATCCGATCCCAATTAGAGTGGTCAGATGAAACATACATGGCCAACATGTCGCCAAGGGTGCGATTAAAACGCTCGGTCATGCCATTAGTTTGGGGATGGTATGCCGTGGTAGTGCGGTGAATGATGCGACACTCCTTTAGCAACGCTGTAATGACGTCAGAGAGGAAAAACGCGACCGCGGTCGCTCAGTAATTCTCGAGGTGCTCCATGCCGTAATACCAGGTTTTGAAGTATAAAACTAGCAACGTCTTTTGCTGTGGCAGATGACAGGGCTGAAGTTTCAGCGTACCGCGTAAGGTGGTCGACAGCAACAATAACCCAGCGGTTGCCGCTGGGAGTGCTGGGAAGCGGACCGTATAGGTCAACGCCGACGCGGTGGAACGCTCGAGCGGGGCGTGGTAAAGGCTGCAAGGGGCCGGCAGCATGTTTAGGTGGCGTCTTGCGGCGTTGGCACAGGGGGCATGACCGTACATACTGGCGAACGAAACGATACATACCGCGCCAATAGTACCGAACCTGGAGGCGAGAGTATGCCTTCAATACCCCAGTGTGGCCGCATTGTGGGTCATCGTGGAAAGTGGCGCAGATGTCGGAGCGGAGATGTCGGGGAATAACAAGCAACCATTTGCGACCACTGGAGTTGTAGTTGCGGCGGCAGCGCAGGTTATCCCGAATAATAAAGTGCGTGGCTTGGCGATGGAGCGTCCGAGAGATCGGCGCTGGCGACTTGCTAGACAGGAAGTCGAGAAGCGAACAGATCCATGAGTCCTTGCGCTGCTCTAATGGCATGTCGGAAATGTTGAGGGCGAAGGCACCGCAGGCGGAAATAGACGAGCAGATAGGATCAGGTGACAGGGGTGACCGGGAAAGAGCGTCTGCGTCTGAATGCTTGCGGCCTGAGCGATAAACAACACGGATGTCGTATTCTTGTAGGCGTAATGCGCAACGAGCGAGCCGACCAGTTGGATCTTTGAGTGAAGACAACCAGCATAGGGCATGATGGTCGGGCACGATGTCAAAAGGTCTAAATTTTGCGATAGCCCAAATAACGGCCAAACTTTCCTTTTCAGTAACGGAGTAGTTCGCCTCAGCTTTGGTAAGGGTGCGGCTGGCATATGCTACGACGTACTCATCGAAGCCATTCTTGCGCTGTGCAAGAACAGCACCTAGCCCGACACCACTAGCGTCCGTTTGAATCTCAGTTGGAGCAGAGGGATAGAAGTGGCGCAGTACTGGCGGTGAAGTGAGAAGGCGGCGCAATTCTTGAAATGCGTCGTCACATGCCGGGGACCAGTCCGGTAGCTCGGAACGGCCGGTAAGAAGCGCGGTTAAGGTGGCGATTATGGTATGCGAAATTGCGGAAGAAGCGGCGGAAATAGGAGCATAAGCCGATGAAGCTGCGAAGCTCTTTCAGGGTAGTTGGTTTGGGGAACGCGGACACAGCACTAAGTTTCGTAGGGTCCGGGAGGATACCGTCTTTTGAGACCACATGACCCAGAATAGTAAGCTTGCGAGCGCCGAAGTGGCATTTCTTCAAATTTAGCTGCAGTCCTGCAGCGGTGAGGCACGCAAGGACTTGCTCGAGTCGGCTGAGGTGTGACGCAAAGTCAGTAGAAAAAAAATGTCACAGTTTCGCCCTAAGGGCGAAGCAATGAATGCGATAGCAACACAGCAATGTCTTACGAAGTAAGGTGAGCGGCCTTGGTAGCAATATGAATTGTAGTAAACATGAGCTGATTAAGTAAGCAGGTGTGCTGCGGCGTAACTAGACCGACATGAAGAGAGGCTCCATGACCACGAGAAGGCGCGTGTGAAACGGTGGTGTTGATGAGAAGCGCTTACCGTGGGCAGCGCGTGCGAAGGGACACACCTGTAGTGCTGCACTGCCGATCTGGGCAGCATTGCATGTGTAGCGTGCGTTGGAAAATGTGGCCCGACTATTACTAACTGAATGAACAAGCGTGGTGTGAGCGCGCACAAACAAACATGAATAGATCACACAGAATGACTACAGCCAACGACTGTCAAAACGCTGGCAGCGGACGAAGGTACGTGCGGTCTATCGCTTCAACGGAAACTGAGCGGCGCATGCACGGCGCATAAAGGTCAGAGCCGTGTGGAGATAAGAGACGGTGCGGTCGAACGAACGACGAGCGCGGTTGTTGGCAGCGTAGAAGTGCGCCCCCCGCCTCCCCCCCCCCCCCCGCTCCCTCCGGCGCTGGCTTCCCGCTTCCTTGCTTGCGCGTGGGAGAGATAAGAGACTGTGCGGACGAGCGACGAGCGCGGTTGTTGGCAGAAAAGTGCCCCCCCCCCCCTCCTGCTCCCTCCGGCGCTGGCTTTCCGCTTCCTTGCTTGGGCGTGGGGGATTGAGTGCGTTCGCTCTCCGTGATAGCGCGCGTCCCCGCACGCTTCCGCTGTGGCATACGGCGCGCGGCGAAGATGTTATCTATGCGGAACCTCACGGCGACGGCGACGGCGATGCCGACGGCAGAAATCCGGTTGAAGTGTCCATATAATTGCTATCGCAATAAAACTACAACGTCATGTAAGTAACAGAGGCACGTGTTCCACTTCAGGCCTTGGAGAATGGTGTCCATCATTCGTTCAAAAGTGGCAGGCGCGTTGCAGAGGCCGAAGGGCATGATGGTGAATTCATATAGGCCATCAGGTGTTACAAAGGCTGTCTTTTGGAGATCGGCCTCTGCCATCGGCACTTGCCAGTACCCGGAGCGCAGATCCAGTGAGGAAAAGAATTCCGCACCCTGTAGGCTGTCCAAGGCATCGTCGATGCGCGGCAGAGGATAGACATCTTTGCGCGTTATGCGGTTAAGGCGGCGATAGCCGACGCAGAACCTTATGGAGCCGTCTTTCTTTTTAACGAGGACAACCGGAGATGCCCAGGGACTGTTAGAGGGCTGGATGATGCCACGCTGCAGCATGTCGTCAACCTGCTGGTCGATGATCCGGCATTCAGCGGCCGACACACGATACGGACGCTGGCGCAAAGGGGTTGTTGACCGTTGTCGATATGGTGAACGGCTGCTGACGCTCGACCCAAAGACGGTTGGCCAATGTCGAGGAGGCCCGAAAACGCTGGAGGAGCTGGATAATTTCCACGTGCTGGACAGGTGTGAGTGCCGAGTCGACGGCATGAGCGAAGACGTCCACAGGGGCATCAGTCGCGCAAGGAGGAGTGACGGTGCAAAGTGGAAGTGATGCCGCATCACCAAACATGGTGGCTGGGAGGGCGCAGTCGAAATATTCAGAGCTCCCCAAGCACTCGCCTGCGGAGTATGGATGGAGGGCACGCGGAGGGATTGCACACGTAAAGGGCAGCAGAACCGCCGCAAAAAGTGACGATAGCAAAAGGAAGCAGAAGGTTCCGACGGCTCGCACAAGAGGCTGATGGCGTAAACAAAACAGATGAGTTCGCGACAGAGTCACATGACACAGGGACCAGAGCGGCTGAGAAAGGTGCGATGTCGATGTCCGTAGCAGCAACAACCTTAGTAGAATGGTGGTCGTCAGGGTCAAAGCACGGCACTGATAACGTAAGTTCGGCACGAGCGCAGTCGACACAGCTTGGTTCACAGATAGGAAATTCCATCCAAGAATGACGTCGTGCGAAGAACGGGATAGAACGACAAATACGACAACATACAAAACGCCTTGAATGACGACCCGAGCTGTGCAAGATGCTGAAGGCTGAATGCGATGCGAGGTTGCCGTACGCAACGATAGATATGTAAATAGAGTGGTCACTTTGTTCAAATTGCGGCAGAGTTTTTCACTAATAATAGAAACGGCGGCTCCGGTGTCAATAAGTGCGTGTGCGGTGACGCCATCTACGGACAGTTGAATTTCGTTCACAGGAGAAAAATGAGGCCTT
This sequence comes from Dermacentor silvarum, assembly GCF_013339745.2. Lineage (NCBI taxonomy): Eukaryota > Metazoa > Arthropoda > Arachnida > Ixodida > Ixodidae > Dermacentor > Dermacentor silvarum. The sequence goes on from NC_051162.1 coordinate 39,554,934, forward strand.
GAAATGTTCGACGTAAACGCAGTTCTTGCCTCGGGAACTGCGACTGTTAGTTTTCCTCGCGGGCTGGACTGAGTCGACGAACCATGGGGGAAAGGGATCGGCGACGTGAGGAGGGCGACCGGCGTGAATAGAAGGGGTGGCGACTAGAAGACGAGTCCGGAGCAAGATTAGACGCATCATGACGCGGAAGTCGAGCAGGTATGTAGCCGGAAGCGCTCTTACAGTCAGGGAAACGGAAGTTGCGACGGCGGCAGAATCGTGCTACGTGGCCCGGGAAACCACAGGAATAGCCTATTGGCCGGTTATCAGGTGTGCGCCACCACGGGATGACGACAGGGGCTCCAGCGGCCGAGTAAGGAACGGGAACCAGGCGTGAAGGTGGTGCCGGCACATGGAAAGTTCCGGTGGACCGGTAGGCGTCAGGAGCCGAAGGAACATAAGGCCGGCGACAACGTTAGCGTACGTCAGTGATCCAACAACGGGCTGCGGATGAAGGGCAGGTGGCAGCGCCTCAGCAACTTGCGTTTGAAACACCTGACGAAGCGAAGGAGCCAAGGATGTCACTGGCTCAGGAGGGCAAGTCGTCAGAGACAGTTGCCGCGCGACTTTCTGGCGGATGAACTGCTTTATTTGCGGCATTAAAGCAGATATGTCGGCAGCGTCGCGGCTGAAATCCAAGGGAGCGAGATCCGCGGTATCCTGCTGAGCAGCACAACGTGTTGCGCCACGCTGCTTGCGCAGGTCGTCATACTGCTGACAGAGCTGAATTACCTCGGCAACCATCTGGGGACTCTTGGCGACGAGCATCTGGAAGGCGTGGTCATCGATGCCTTTTATGACGTGCTTGATCTTGTCAGCTTCGTCCATGGATGAGTTGACGCGCCGGCAGAGCGAGAGCACGTCTTCAATGTAGCTGGTAAAGCTCTCGTCAGTACGTTGAACGCGACCACGCAATCGCTGCTCAGCACGAAGGCGGCGAATGGCGGGACGGCCGAAAACCTCAGTCAAAGTGCTTGTGAAAGCGGACCAGGAGGTAAAACCGGATTCATGATTTCTGAACCAGAGGTTTGCCACCCCCGTCAAATAAAAGCCTAAATCAGTGAGCTTGTCGCGGTCGGCCCACTTATTATATGCGCTGACATGGTCGTATTCGGCGAGCCAGTCCTCGACGTCGAGGACGTCTGCTCCGCTAGATATAGCAGGATCGCGCTGCCGGATGTCGCCAGGGCAGACAGTGGTCGTGTGTATGGGAGCAGCAGCCTGGGACGGTCCGGGATCATTCATCTCAAGAGCTGGTGGTAGCGTCCGACTGCGGAGTTCCAGGATGTGGAAGAGAAACCCATCGCCTCCACCAGATGCAATGGGGATGTTTGCCTAGCAGCATCCGATCTGGCGTTTGAACGGCAGACCGAAACAAGTCAAAGAGAGCTATGGCGAAGTGTTGCTGGTCTTCTTCCTTCACCAGCACCGTGGCCCAGTGCCTTCAGTACAATATATATATATTATAAAGCTCCTTTCTGCACTCCAGAGAAGACCCACTGTCGTCAAACCACCTCCATCAATCCATCGACGTCATTCCTTCTCCGTCATTCCATCGTACCCAGGCTGTCGCCATTCAATCGTGATTATATGCCACCGTTGCCATGCCGTGGACGTTATTGCCTCGTCGTCACATTGATGCTATCATGCATCCGTTATCATAGAATCGTCGTCATGACGTCTTGCTCGTGCAATCGTCGTCACTTCCGCATCCAAACCCGGTTGTCACTCATACCCTCTTAGTCACGCCATTGTCGTCATACACTCGGCGTTATCTCATTGTCTTCATGCCACCGTCGTCATCACGTTGTCGTCATCATAGCATCGTCAGAATTAAGAATCGACATCTCATTGTCCCCTTGTCATCGTCGTTATACGCCTTTGTCGTTCCACCGATATAATTCCTTCGTCATTCCATCGTCATTGCGTCACTGTCATACAGTCGTCGTCATGCCTTCATGCTCATGGCTGAATTTGGCAAGCGCGTGCCATAGCAAAGTTGGACGATATTGGAGCATGTCGCACATAGCCGAAAGAACGAAAGTGTGAGAATTACCACTACACAAGTTCAATAAACATGACTTCAGAGATATTGTCACACGCTACATTGCTCGACTGCTATTCGCCTTACCGTCGACAGTCTTCGTACTATTTGATAAGTGTAATTCTTTCGGGCATCAAAGAAATGCTCCGGTTAGTGTAGTCATTGCACCAAAAGGCTACACAGAGGTTCTGAGACGACTTTACATGAACTGACAGCACATTAATTTCGTGGAGAACGAGCTAAAACAACTCCAAATTCTGTTTTCCCATGCCTATGTATGACCGCTTCACACCCCTGTCTCCCCCCCCCCCCCCCTTATGTAATGTCCCTGACGGGACTTTCAAGGGTACAATAAATGATGATGATGATGATGAAATCGTTCACCGGCGTGTGACAGCAACACATTCAAGCAGCGCCGCATCGGCTCGCACAAGTCAGAGGAGGAAAGGCTCGCGGCGCGCCCGTTCCTCCTGACCTGATAAAACAGTCTATACAGCGCTGTCTTTAGTGTCCCATTGTCAATATATATTGTTACGTTCAGAGAGTTTAGACGCTCAGTTGAAGATTACGATGCTGATTTTCTTGTTGGGTGAAAAGAATTAATGAAGGTTATAAAATTATCTGGGTTGACTTGACCACGTCCCGGTATTAAATGCGAAGCATTTCTTGGCGAACATTTGCTGCTCTGACAGTATCTATCTATCTATCTATCTATCTATCTATCTATCTATCTATCTATCTATCTATCTATCTATCTATCTATCTATCTATCTATCTATCCATCTATAAAGATATAGGTGATAGATACCAAGTTAACGAAACGACCATGGGAGCACAAAGATTGTGCTCCCATGGTCGTTTCGTTAACTTGGTATGTCCCAAAATTGGCACACTATGACAAGAGTATACGACAAACATAAATGATATGTCATGACATGAACGTCATGACATGCATGTCATGTAGGTCATGAAACAGCCGCCTACGACTTGGTGCTTTCATGGTCGTTTCGTTAACTTGGTCGGCACCAAAATTGGCATACTATGACAAGAGTATACGACGAACATAAATGATATGTTATGACATGAATGTCATGACATGCGTGTCATGTAGGTCATGACAATGACTCAGCGCCAAAGATTAGCACTTAAAACCACTGAAATGGGTTCGAACGTGGGTACTAATGGAAGGAAACACTAAAGGATGCTGATAGAAGTCATTAGTGATCAGCATGACTCAGCAAAAATGACAATGAGTCGGCGAAAAAAAGATTAACACTAAAACCACTGGAATAAGTTCGGACGTGGGCACTAAGTGAAGGAAAAGGCTAAAGGTTGATGGTCGAAGTCGTATTCGTGAGCATATGACTATGGCTTTCTCCTTAAGGTCTCTTAGGTGTAGCCAGAGGGACTCCTGAGGACTCATGATATGGATATCATGACAGGCGTGTCATGTAGGTTATGAAAGAGCCGCCTACGTCTTGGTGCTCTCATGGTCGCTTTAACTTGGTAGGCTCCCCGCACAATGCTTCACATAACATCGATTCCCACAAGGCGTGGGATCTGCCGGCATTTAAAATATGTCATCGATCTACCGTAGATTTGTGGGGGGTTTCTCTGTGCAGTGAGATAAGGAATATGTTTCTAGAGTCTCATTAAATATGTTCACGTAGGTTGAAGCTAAAGGTTTACGCATACTTGTGATATGTATTTGTAAGTCGCAAGTGTCCTCAAATTCGAAGTAGTTATTAGTGTGAATTAATTCAAGAAGAGTTTGACTGCAACCGAATGGGCCACATTTTGCTTGGGTAGAGGTTTTTATTGCGGTAGCAATTATAAGGACACTCCAAGTGGATTTCTGGCGTCACCGTCGCCATGATATTCCATAGAAAGTCCAAGGGCGATAAAATCGTCGCCGCGTGCCGTATGCTTTATGTGCGAGTGAAAGCGCGCGAGGGGCGCGCGCTTTCACGGAGAGCGAACGCACGGCGGAGAGCAGATTCGACGTCTTCCGTCGCGAGAAAGGCCTTGTGGGGATGGGAGGGAGGGGGGCGATGTTGTGCTGCAGCACCATCTGCGTATCTTGCGACCGGGCGCAAGGGGAAATGGCGACTTAATCTCGGAAGCGAAAGGAGGAAAGCGGGAAGGCAGCGCGGGAGGGAGGGGGTGCGGCTTCTACTCTACCTGCAACTGCGTGCTTGTACTTTGCGCGGCTCCGGGCGGTCGCGCGCACCGTATCTTGAAAGCGATCTCCAGACAGCTCTGACCTCCGTATGTGCCAGTGCTTTCGGCCGCTCTGTTTCCCTTGAAACGATAGACCACACAAGCCTTCGCTCGCTGCGGCGGCTGCGCTCGTTCGTGCCAGCGCTTTGACAGTGGTTGTTTGCGGTCATCGAGTGTGATCTATTCATGCTTGCTTGTGCGCGCTGACACCATACTTAATAATTCAGTTAGTAAGCGAATGTGCCCAAGTTTATGCAGCCGATAAAACTACTATCCTTACTCCGTATAGCTCTCCACTAATTTGTCATCGCAATTTATGCTTCTCCTTTCGGGCGACGCTGCGGCTTTTTATCGACCATAAACCATCTGCGATTGGAATTCTGGTGTATAAGGCCGTGACGGCTAGTGTTTCGAGAAATACATTTTGTGGTGGTGCGCCTTTATTACTAATGTCCTCCAAAATTGTCAATAGGTAGGGGGGGGGGCATCTTGTACAAATGACGACGCCTTATGGGAAAACTATAAAGCAAGACGTTAAGAAGTCTGGGCAGGCTCGCTGTCGGGTTGGTATTAATTGATACCATCGAGCACCCAGAGACAATAGCAATGTATATTGCAGTAGGTGGTATTACATGAATTTTCGGAACGAGGTAAAACCATCGTGCAGTTTTGTTGCTTGGTTTGACAAATTTGAATTCTGACGGCGTTATTCATTGATTAGCTACAAGAGATTTCAGCTTGTTAGTAATATTGAGGGTGTAGGGCAATGTCGGCTCTTTGTTCAGCTTGTCCGATTAGATTATGCTCTTAGTGGTGTGGCCCCGGTATCTGGTGAGCTGTTGTCTGCGAAAAAAAGCCTAATGCGCATTCGCCAGGAAAATTCTGTCGTGAAGCTTGTGAAGACTTCAGCGGTGTTATGAGCTTCTAGATTCAATTTAACTCTCGTTGGCGTGAAGTGGCTACTTGCATGGAAGGTTGTTTTTTGATTCGAGTTCTTTCTTTCCTTTGTTTTTGAGTCAATTTTATAGACTCTATTTCGTGGTAATGCTCTAAATCTTTGCTCTCATCCGGTATCAGAGCTATGTTCTGAAGTTTGTGGCTAAAATTTTCCAGCTGTTCTTCGCAGTGTTGCTTGAGCATACTCAGAAGTATGCTCAAGTAACACGAAGAAGTATGATCACATGATGATCATGTGACTCATATGAATGATATGATCATGACCGTGTGGTGGGAGAGTGCTTAGAGCTGGTATAGCCTTCAGGGTTAATCCGTTAGAGATTATGTTGTTCTGTTTACATTGCGTACCTATAAACGTCAAACGACAGCGCTCTTTTTCTTTTGAGTCTTTTCCTTTACAGCCAACCACCACTGACAACTACCGCACATGATGTCAGCCTACGAACCTGTTAAATCTAACCAACGGATCATGACAATGCCGCCTTTGAGAAAGGTAGGCCCACCTATCGAAACATTGGGAAGCCTTTCTAAGGCACCTTGTCACATACCCCGTGAACGAGGCGCCAACGCCGGGCCAAATTTTAAAGCCGACTTATCAGCTTCCAAAAATAACCCCACGAAGGCAAGGGCAATTATTTGGGGGCCCTCTAGTGCGTCAGAGAACGCCGGTTGTGGTCCAACGACCGAGTCAGAGGCCAGAGTTGTTAACACACAACAAAATATATTCTTCAAGCAAGGCAGTCGCATAATACGTGCAAACATCGGCTATATACATCACAATACAATTCAGATGGGTATTAACAAAACACCGGAAAATAATTAACGACAAGCACTAAGCTAGCTTGCCGGAGAATCCTCTTCACGTTACATTTCTTCACCGGCGTGGTCTGATCGCCCTTCTGATTCCCGCACGGCGCTTTTATAGCCTTCGCCGCTGTTTCTCGAACTTTCTGTCGGAGTCGTGCTCCCATAGCACGAACAAAGCCTGGGAATCTTCTAGACATACGCGTGCGATGCTCTCACCATTGAGCTACCACGGAGCCGTTTTTCCCATCCACTTTCTGGGGTATTGGCGTAATGCGAAGACGTGGGTTCGTTCCCCACCTGCCGACAGTTGTTTTTTCATCCGTTTTCATTTTCATTAATTTATAATTTTATTAATTCAATTGGTAAGTAGAAGCAATTTCCCCTATGTTGTCCTTTGTGTCATTGTTTGGTGGCTTCTTAGGTTATGATTTATAAAAATCGGGCCCCTCGGTTCCCTTTCTTCTCGTTTATACCACAGTATGCCACTCGCACTTGTCGGCCTCCTTCTTGACCTAGATAAACGTAGCTTGTCACATATTCTGAAAGATGACAGCCGATCATGAATTCTTGCTTTCTTCCCAAGCTTTCAGCATTACCTTTGTCTTCTGCACGGTAATCTTTAACCCTACTTTTACACTTTCTCAGCTAAGGTGCTCAATCATTTGTTGCAATTCGTCACCAGTGTTTGCGCCACAGGACAATGCCATCAGCAAACGCTGAGTTGCTGAGATATTCGCCATTGATCCTGACTGCCGATCCCTCCAAGTTAATTATCTTGAATGCGTCTTATAACCATGTAGCAAATAACATGGAAGAGATTGTGTAGCCTTGCCTGGCCCGTTTTTTAATCGGTATTTATCCTCTTGTGGAAAATTAAGGTAGGTTTGGAGTGATCATATATATATATATATATATATATATATATATATTCTAATGCGAACACAGGACAAGAGAGCAGCGGGAAGCGTTCGCAGCGTGTCTCAACCAGAGCGGCTCAGGCAATCTGGAGCTCGCGCTTCCCGGATGACTGGCGATGTGGCTGCAGCGCCGGGCATTTGTCTTCACTACAATCACCCCCCATCGGAAAAGGAGCCATCCTGGCGACTCATGGTGAACATAGAATCAAGGGCTCGTAATACGGCTTCAGGCGTTGTACGTGGACGGTTTCACGACCACGACAGCGTTGGTCCGTAGGTGGCGTGACAGGCTCGACACAGGCGATGTCTGCGCTACAACACGGTAGGGTCCTTGATATTTGGATACAAGCTTGGATGAGAGGCCAGCAGGAACGGCAGGAACCCAAAGCCAAACAAGGGAGTCCGGAAGAAAGTGACAATGCGGGTGATCATCGTCACGTCGAGATTTTGGTTGCCATTGGTCGACGGCTGTAAAGGAACGGGCGAGTTGATGGCATTCCTCGGCGCGGCGGGCAACTTCAGAGATGGGTGTACATTCGGATGAATCGGGTCTGTACGGAAGAATGGTGTCGAGGGTAGTCGAAGGTTCGCGGCCATACAAGAGGAAGAATGGGGAAAAGTTTGTGGTCGCCTGTGGTGCAGTGTTGTAGGCGAACGTGATGAATGGCAGAATGAGGTCCCAATCCGTGTGATCAGAGGCGACGTATTTGGAGAGCATGTCGCCAATGGTGCGGTTAAATCTTTCCGTCAGACCATTAGTTTGAGGATGGTTGGCGGTGGTGGTGTGATGAACGATGCGACATTCAGTAAGGAGCGCGTTTACGACTTCGGAGAGGAACACACGTCCTCTATCGCTCAAACGTTCGCGAGGTGCACCGTGACGGAGAATAAAGATTTTTCAGTAGGAAGGATGCGATATCACGAGCTGTGGCAGCAGGCAGAGCGGCTGTTTCTGCGTATCGCGTCAAGTGGTCGATGGCGAAGACTATCCAGCGGTTTCCGAAAGGTTTCCAAGGGGTCCATACAGGTCAATCCCAATGCGATCGAAGGGCCTGGCAGGACACGGGATTGGCTGGAGTGGACCAGAGACATGCTGAGAAGGAACCTTGCGGCATTGGCACTGAGGGCACGACCGAATGCACTTGCACACAAAGGTATACATGCCACGCCAATAAAACCTGGAGCGAAGCCGGGTGTACGTCTTGAAGACACCCGCGTGTGCACACTGCGGATCAGTGTGGAAGGCAGAACATATTTCACCACGAAGATGTTGCGGTATGACGAGAAACCACTTGCGGACGTCGGAGACGTAATTCCGGCGATAGAGAAGTCCATCCCGCATTTCGAAGTGCGAAGCTTGACGGCGCAAAGCTCGAGAAGGTGGAGGAACAGTCGACGGGTTAGAAAGGAAGTGGATAAGAGCACTTATCCAGGCATCCTTGCGTTGCTCCGAAGCCAAGTCGGAGCCTGCTGTGAACGGAAGTACTTGGTCAACGGCAGAGAGGCAGGCATCGCTTTCGGTTGACACGAGCGAATGGGAAAGCGCGTCGGCGTCGGTGTGGCGGCGGCCAGACCTGTAGACAACGCGCACGTCGAAATCTTGCAACCGCAAAGCCCAGCGAGCTAATCAACCTGAGGGGTCCTTCAATGTGGACAGCCAACAAAGTGCATGGTGGTCTGTAATTACGTCAAAGGGGCGGCCATAGAAGTAGGGTCGAAATTTACCAAGTGCCCAGATTATGGCCAAACATTCCTTCTCCGTAACGAAATAATTCGTCTCTGCTTTGGTGAGGGTGCGGCTTGCGTATGCAACGACGTACTCGTCGAACCCAGATTTGCGCTGCGCGAGCACAGTGCCGAGCCCAACACCGCTGGCACTCGATCGGAGCACTCGGGTCGAAGTGACGCAGTATAGGAGGCGATGTTAATAGACGACGCAACTCTTGGAAGGCATCGTCACAGGCAGGGGACCAGGCGTAATTGTTCAAGTCGCTCCGTAGAAGCTGATTCAAGGGAGCGGTGATGGACGCAAAATTCCGAATGAAGCGGCGAAAGTAAGAGCAGAGGCCAAGGAAGCTGCGAAGTTCTCGTACGGAGGAAGGTTTGGGAAAATCAGCGACTGCACGGAGCTTGGCGGCGTCAGGAATAATACCACTTTTAGATACGACATGGCCAAGGATGGTGAGCTGACTTGCGCCAAAGTGGCATTTCTTCAGGTTGAGCTGCAGGCCGGCGGCAGTTAGGCACTGTAACACTTCCTCCAGCCGACAGAGATGGGTGGGAAAATCGGGCGAAAAAATAACCACATCATATAAGTAGCACAGGCACGTTTTCCACTTGAGACCACGCAACAGGTTGTCCATCATACACTCAAATGTTGCTGGGGCGTTGCAAAGCCCAAAAGGCATGACACGAAATTCATTTAGGCCATCTGGTGTTAAAGGCCGTTTTAGGTTGGTCTTCGGGTGCCATGGGGACTTGCCAATAGCCGCTACGTAAGTCGATAGAAGAGAAGAACTCCGTGCCTTGGAGACAGTCAAGGGCGTCGTCAATTCTCGGAAGAGGGTAAACATCTTTATGAGTTATTTTGTTAAGACGACGGTAATCGACGCAGAATCGAATCGATCCGTCCTTCTTCTTAACAAGAACAACGGTAGATGCCCAGGGGCTATCCGAAGGCTGAATGACGCCGCGCTTCAGCATGTCAGCTACTTGGTCATCGGTGACACAGGCGCTCTGTCGCTGATACACGATAGGGTCTTTGTCGCAGTGGCGCACTAGTACCCGTGTCGATGCGATGACAAACAGTTGACGTGCGGCCCAAGGGAACATGCTGGCAGTCGAAAGACGAACGGAACTTGTCGAGAAGGCGTAGAAGCTGGGCGCGTTGGGAAACAGTCAACGTGTCGGCGATGGAGCTATGGAGAACATCGGGCGAAGTCGGCTCCTGCGCGGTGTTACAGGTCATTCCGGCGACCTCATGAGTGGCGATGGAACCAGTTGGCATGTCAATGATGGCAGCGGGGTCGACACACTGGACGCGGCCAACGCACTCCCCACGAAGCAAAGTGAGAGGACAGGACAATTGGTTGGAGACGAGCAGTCTGCTGATGCCGGCATGAACGTCCAAAACAGCGAAAGGCAGCGGGGAACATTTGCGACGAGCGAAAATGACGGATGGCGTAAAAAGTGCGCTGGCATCACCAACAAGGTTGCATGACACTGTGGCTAGGGCAGAAGAGTGCGGTCGAACTGTAACGTCTTCGGCAACAAAAACTTTATCGTCAGGTTCACGAGCGTCAAGGAGCGGAGCGTCGCACAGCGTTTGAAATTCCACCTCAGCACGAGAACAGTCGATGACGGCCTTATTAGCGGAAAGGAAGTCCCAGCCCAACATAAGATCGTGGGAACAGGAACACAGCACCAAAAATTCGACGATGTAGAGGAGGCCGTTCATCACAACACGAGCAGTACACGCTGCTGCAGGCGTGATGCGGTCTGCGCTGGCAGTACGAAGGGATACGTTTGACAGTGGCGTCGTAATTTTCCTGAGCGAACGGCAAAGTGTGGCACTAATAACCGAAACTGCGGCACCAGTGTCAACGAGGGCGAGTGCAGCGACGCCGTCCACATATACACCGATAACATTAGTCGGAGAAGGGAGAGGCCTTGGTCTGTTCGTGGGTGACGCAGTTCTCGCCTTTGGAACTGCGACGATTAGTTTTCCCGTTCCGGCGTAGAAGGACGACGACGCATCGGCGAAAGCGAGCGACGTCGGGGCGATGGTGAACGGCGGTCAACAAGAGGGCGGTGGACCGAGTAAGAAGACATCTGGCCAGGGTTCTGAGGCACGGAGGACGACGGGTATGGTGAACCGTATGGTTCGGTGTCGAAGCTACGGCGGTAGGATGTTGGGCGGCGACGGCAAAATCGTGCAATGTGGCTAGGGAGACCACATGCAAAACATATTGCTCAGTTGTCAGGAGTGCGCCATTGTCCACTGCTGTGTGGGTACCGCGGATGAACGAAGTGAGGGGTTGGACGCAGTGGCACGGCTGATGGGAATGACACAAAGGTCTGAGGTGGTGGCTGTGCGAGAGCCTCGGCATAGCTAAGAGGTGCAGTCACCTCGGGAAAAGCAACGGGAGTCGGCACCGGTGGAGTCTCGCGGGCAGAAGCGAGAGCTTCGCAAACTTCCTCGTGGATGACCTGGCGAAGGTTGGCCGGCAAAGGCGAGGGTGGTGACGTGGCTGAGGACAGCAGCGAAAGCTGGCGAGCGACCTCAGCACGGACGAACTCTTTAATTTGGCAAAGCAAGGAGTCCATGTCAAGAGCCACGGCCACGCTCGCGAGGCTTTCATCGGACACAGGTGGGCGCCGTGTGAGAAGACGCTGCCTGCAAAGCTCATCGAAACTCTGGCAAAGCTCAATGACCTGAGAAAGTGTGTCAGGGCTTTTTGACAGCAGCATATGAAAGGCATCGTCGGAAATGCCCTTCATGATGTGACGTACCTTGTCCACCTCCTCCATCGTCGGGTTGACACGCCGGCAGAGGTCGACGATGTCCTCTATGTAGCTGGTGAACGTTTCACCAGTTTGCTGGGATCGGCTGCGCAGGCGTTGTTCAGCGCCAAGCTTGCGCACGCTAGGGTGGCCGAAAACGTCTGCGATGCTGCTTTTGAAGCGAGCCCACGTGCGGAGATCGGCTTCGTGGTTTCGAAACCACAGCTTGGCGACGCCCGATAGATAGAACATCGTGTTGTTGAGCTTGTGGGTGTCGTCCCATTTGTTAATGTTGCTGGCGCGTTCATACCGTTCCAGCCAATCTTCAACATCTTTCTCATCGGTGCCGCTGAAGATGTCAGGATCCCGCTGACGCTGGGCACCGGTACATACGATGGCTGGAGTAACCGATGGGGATGTCGGGCTGGCGTCGTCAGGCATGACGGACGGCAGAGTTCGGGTGCGTAATTCCAGCTTGGGGGAGACCGCAACACCTCCACCAGAATCTCACGCGAACACAGGACAAGAGGGCAGCGGGCAGCGTTCGCAGCGTGGTCTCAACCAGAGCGGCTCAGGCAATCTGGAGCTCGCGCTTCCCGCATGACTGGCAATGTGGTTGCAGCGCCGGGCATTCGTCTTCACTACAATATATATATATATATATATATATATATATATACGCAGAAATTTATCGGGTGAGGTAGCTAGGACAAACAGCATTTTACCGGGAAGACGAAAAGAGAATCTTGCTTTGAAAATGCTTAACCAGTCTAAACTGATGAAGTGTTTCTCTTTAGTGTCCCTTCAAATGAAAATATCAAGACGTGGGCTGTTTAGCTGGGCTCACACTGCTAGGACTGATGCCAAGAAGGCTAACACAGCTCGATCGTTCTGCGCACCCAGGTGGCCGGCGTGTGGACGCTGGTGACGTGCGTGACGGACGAGTTCCCGTCGCTGCGGCCACTCACGGGCTCCCTCATAGCGGCGGTCTGCATGGTGGGCTGCGTGGCGAGCCTGCCATACACCACGCCGTACGGATATCTGATCGCCCTGCTGGTCAACCGGTTCGCCGTGCAGGTGTGTGGACCTCCTTGATGATTCAGTTGATTTCATTGTTTATTGTTTAATAAAAGGCTCCTAACCACTCCGAGATCGAAGGTGAGCGAGCGGTTTCTCTCTAGCCTTCGCTACCCTCACTAAGGGCACCCTCTCCTCTCCCTGCGTGCTTCTCTAGAAGACGTAGGTGTTGCTGGGTCAGGACCAAACGTCACACGTGACGTTGGCGTTATGTTTGAGAGCGAAAGCTGTACTACGCCATGTATCGCAAGGTCAGTCATTGCGTCGCAATGACCTTGAGCCGCTGGAGCACGAGCCGCTGGAGCTCAAGTGTGGCAGATGTCACGCCACGACACGTGATCCGCTGGGGAGAGGCGTTGCAGTTGCGGTCTCTCGGAGCCTCGCCGCTGCGGTACCACGTGACTAGCAGAGGGTTTAATAGCTTCGCCGGCGCGTGGTCGCTCAGTCGCGCCATGCATGGCGCGCCGGCTGGGCCGCCTGTGCATGCCCTTCAGCGCAAGCGACCGGCAGGTGTGTGGACCTCCTTGATGATTCAGTTGATTTCATTGTTTATTGTTAAATAAAAGGCTGCTAACCACTCCGAGATCGAAGGTGAGCGAGTGGTTTCTCTCTAGCCTTCGCTACCCTCACTAAGCGCACCCTCTCCTCTCCCTGCGTGCTTCTCTAGAAGACGTAGGTGTTGCTGGGTCAGGACCAAACGTCACACGTCACGTTGGCGTGTGACGCAATCATCCAGTAGATATAGCTAGAGGGCAGGCTGCGCAATCTCAAGCAAAGGCAAAGTTGGCTGCTGAAACCCCGTAGCAAAGAGAGGCCAGATACGCGCTCATCAGTAAAGCCTACAAAATTGCCTTGGGCCTGTTCCCCTCCACGTCCCCAGCGCAACTACTCAAAATGGGAGTCCACAACATGTGGGAAGAGCTCGTCGATGCGCACAACGTCAACCAGCTGGAGAGACTAAAGCTGACAAAGACGGGAAGAGCCCTGCTCCAACGTCTGGGCTACCAAGTCGAGGATGTCTGAGAGACAACTGTTGAGGCATTTGATCTCTTCCTTATGTAAAGTAATCGAACGCCGACTCACGCACGCACTTCCACCATTATTGATGTGCCAAGCGTCGACCATTAGACGCGTATCTTCACTCCTATGCCTGTACAGTATGGCGCACCCATGGGCGTAGACTCTCACGTAGACCGGCACGTGTACCCGATTGACACGTGGTGCTACCATTCAGATGAGTTTTGTGTCTTGTTTCTATTTTTCGCCTCAGTGTTTGCTTCAGTTGATAGTCGGTGTTTGTGTTGTCCTCTTGTGTCCGTGTTGCAGGCCTTACCTTTTTGCATATGGAGCATGCCTTGCCCGTCGACTCTACCCTCCTCCCCATCCCCGACTATCCCGCTCCCAACAAATCCTCTGGAGGTGACTGGAGACCCGAACTCTTCCCACCCCTCAGCTCCTATCCCACTTCCGCCCCATTTCGCCAGAGTGCACTCTCTGTGGAGAGTCGCACGCCACCTTAGACCACATGCTCCTCGGCTACCCTGCCGATCCTCCCCCGCAGGGACAGCCCGCCATCGGAACATGGGAGGAATGGGAGGTCCTCCTTGCGTCCCAATACCCGGACACCCAACTTCGCTGCGCGAACAGGGTGCCAGTGCCATGACCCAACGTGGCCTGGACACATGCGCGTAATGTGAGGGCTGTGCGGTGGCCCTGGGCCCTTGCAAGGGTCCAAACTCACTCGCCTAATAAAGTTTTTCCATCCATCATCCATCGAAAACTTTGGTAGTAAGTTATACGCGGAAAACACCATGTGCAATTTTCATCCACCCTTCGTGATGCTCCATTGCCCAAGGTTGATGAAATTAAATATCTTGGTGTTTACTTCGACAAAACGCTATGCTTATCTTCGCAAGCTAAATATCCGAAACAACATGCCCTTCGCGCGCTTGGTATTGTTATTCCTATATTGCATTGCTTCGATTATACTGCTGCCTTCCTGAAATTTTATTCTACCGCGTGCCTTCCATTACTAAAGTATGAGTCAGTAGTTTAGGATACTACGAGCAGATCGAATTCTGACCTCATTGGGTGCACCCGTAATAAATTGATAAACATTTTCAAGTACTACGTCTACGTTCCAGCGACCATGTACAATTTTCCGTTCAGCAGAAGCATACCAAGAAGCATTCCGCACTATCTACGTGGTCTTGTTGCAGCATTAACTGTCGTATGGCTCATATCCAAAAAACATGCTATAAGTATTCAGCCTATATTGACATATTTGAGAGTTCATACGTTTTGTGTATGTTAGATAATCAGTTGTACAGTTAACTGTACAACAGCTTGCTCGTTTTCTTTTTTTTACTTGTTTGTTTCCGTCATATTTTTTGCTGACCACATTGCTCTTCTCGTACATTCTGCCTAGCGTATGAATTTTTTGTGTGCACCAGTGTGAAGGCTCCGTAGCTATTTCTGGGCACCGTAATAAATATTTGAATGATTGATTCATTGAGTGCTTGATTATATCTTTGAAAACGTGCTGTTTTCTATCTGCTCCGAGCTTCATGATTTCTCTTTTGCCAGTTTCCCAAATGCACTCCTCTCCTCTCTTTTCATTGTTTCCCTCTCCTTCGTAAATTTAAGTTGTCTCGATTTTATGCTTACTGTTGTTGTTATGCATGTTGTTGGATCATTGCTCATTATG
The DNA here is from genome assembly GCF_013339745.2 of Dermacentor silvarum. Lineage (NCBI taxonomy): Eukaryota > Metazoa > Arthropoda > Arachnida > Ixodida > Ixodidae > Dermacentor > Dermacentor silvarum. The sequence continues at coordinate 39,570,205 of NC_051162.1, forward strand.
CACCTATTCATTCTGTCGTTTTCTTCATTCTATGTTTTGCATGCCATAACTTTTGGTCGTACTTGTTTTACCTTTTTTATTTTTCATTTGTCTGATGCGCCAGTATTTAGATGTCGATTTGTTCCTAGACAAAATAAAGATTGTTTAAATTTTTTCTACGGTAAACGCGCAGATTCCAGTACTGCTGGTGGCCTGCTTGGAGACGCTGTCGTTCGTCTGGGGCTACGGCGTCGACAGGCTGCTGTTCGATGTGAATTTCATGGAACAGGGCATGCTGGGCCGTTACTGGATCCGCTGCTGGAGCGTGTGGACGCCGTGCGCCCTACTCGGAGTCCTGGTGGCGACGTTCGTGACCCTCCAGGACTTCGTCCGAGACCTGGAGAGCCACTACGACGTGCAGGCGAAACTTGCGTGCCAGTTCCTGCTCGTGGGCTCGCTCGCCGGCATCCCGTTCCTACTCGTCACCTGGCTCATGGAGAACAACCTGGTAACCATGCCACACGCGCGCACTTGAATCTGTCTTGAATGTGAACTACGGTAATTATGTGCCTGGAAGACAATTAACCTCACCAATATGTTTTAATGCGTAGGCATTCTAGGGCTATTTCAGTGGGAAATCAGACCGTAGGTCAGTCTGTAACGCGTGCTACGATGCCCTCTATTCGCCCCGTGTTCTATGAGCGGCGCCCTCTCGCGTGTGACGTCAATGGGGGGACTCCGCTGCCACACCGCACGCGCGCTCGCTATGTGAAGGCAGTTTGAAGCTGTCGACCGTCCTGCTCTGCTCGAATTTTTGAAAAGCGAGTCTGCAGGGTTTTTGACCAGTATGCATGGAATGTTCCAGGACACTATTCCCTGCGAAATCTAGCCCAGTAGTCGTCACTACGCGCAGTGTGGATTGCTTCTGGCGTCATCTGCTACTCATCAGTTTGTATACGTGCGTGTACGGCGTTGGCATCTCGCCATTGCTGTTCCGTTTTCATGGCACACCCACAACAATTTGTCGGCCCTTTCTTGACAATGTTCTGCGGGATTTGGCGTTCAGCTACGGTGCCTGCGCTGTAATAACGTGTTTGACTATGCAGCGCGTGCAGCGTGTTCGGTCGCGTACTCCCTTTGCCACAGACATGACGATTTTGTTGCTGCCCAACGTGGTAAGCATATCATGAAAGTTTGATGCCACGCTCAAGAAACTAAGTGGTCCCTGCGGTACAATATTGCATGCACTGCTCTAGCGGCATTGCAGGAAAATGTGGTCGGGGACGTCTGATACAAGGGCGGATAAAATTATTGAGCAAAACAAAATCACGTAGTCTTGTGCTGCAGTATTGACCTTCTCATAATTTTTAATTCCGATGAATCACTTCCACCATGACACAACTCGCCCCTGCATGCTAGTCGGCTCAGCGTAACCCTTTTTTTCTTGCTCCTACCTTGGGTAGCGTGCTCATTCCCCGTGCTAGATTCGTCCAGCGATGATAATTAATGCTATCGCGTAACAAAGGCAACAACCCTTTCTTACATCACCGTTCTCAATATATTTTGCTCGGTAAGCGCGTCATACCTATTCAAAACTAAAACAAGATATTGGATAACTTTAGGTTTGTTGGGAGCTACACAGATTAAGTCGCGGAAGCTCTAAACGTGCACACAAAGAAAGACCAAGGGGTGGGGGGGGGGGGGGGAGGCAGACGCATAAAGGCGAAATGTTGACCAGTATTTCTGAATTTCTTTAAGACAATATTTTTATTATTACGCTGATAAAATAATGTTTTCCGAGTGGCTTCCGGTACTCGAAAAGTGCGTTGAACGAAAATAGTATTATGTTAACCTAAACAAACATTTTTTTCGGGATTAGAAAGTGGTAATGAAATTTATTTGCAAGAAAATAGTGCGAAGCATGGTTGAAAATTGGGAACGAAAGCGCGTGGTGCACCACTAATGTTTAAGGTAAACCGCTTCTCAGTAAAATAACCAGACTTTTCTTGTCAGAAAAAGTTTTACATTTGGAACCGAAAGTTACTGGAATTACAAGCGAAATGTGAAATTCGCATTCAGCTACAATGTCGCTTTGTCAACGCAAAATTTTGCGCATGAGCACTGTGATCGCGCTTCATTTTCAAAGATGTGACAATTCTCATTTACTGGCTTGGCGCGATGTTTATGACTGAGTCACGAGATCGTGTCCCTGCCCGCGAGAGATGGGGTTATATGTAGTATAAAAATATATGTAAAAATTAATTCCGATATCTTACGCGCCAAACCCACCACATGATTATCAGTCACGTAGTGTAGGACTTGGGACCACCTGGGGTTCTTTAGCGAGCATCTAAATATAAATGCAACAAGCGTGTCTGCAATTCGCTCCATTTAAATACGGCCGCCACAGAAAAGGTGGAATCAGCGACTTCGAGCCAAGCAGCGCAACGCCAGAATCAATGAGCGATTTCATCGTGCGGTTAGATGGAAGACGCATTTAATATAGCAGGTTTGTTGCCCTCATAAAGCCTACAATAACAAAACTAACACTAGGATGAAAATACAGATGGTAATTGGAGAGCGTCGGTGCTACGCGAGCACGCAGTTAGAGAGCGAGCAAACGCATAAAATGAAGCAATTGTAGGCCGGAGCATAGCAGACGACAAAGGCGAGTCCCTCCTCTGACGTCACGGGAGCGCCGTTCGCAGCGCCGCTATCGGTAGCGCACGAAGCCCATAGGTAGACATGGGGTCCATAGGGGTATATATACCTGAGAATGCCTTATGAGTTCGTATGACTACTGAGATTTAAATTAAATTATGGGGTTTTACGTGCCAAAACCACGATCTGCTTATGAGGCACGCCGTAGTGGGAGACTCCGGAAATTTGGACCACCTGGCATTCCTTAACGTGCACCTAAATCTAAGTACACGAGTGTTTTCGCATTTCACCCCCATTGAAATGCGGCCGCCGTGGCTGGGATTCGATCCCGCGACCTCGTGCGCAGCAGCCTACTGAGATTTATGAGTATGACTATATATATATATTGTAATGAAGCAGAGGCGCCCCTGGGTATGTGCCAACTGAAGAGGAAGACGAAGGACCCTGCCGTGATCGCGAGAGAACCCCGTGCTACAAACAGCCCTTGCAGTGCCTACCTGTACCTAGCGTTCTTACAACGTTATCGAGGACAATAAACCTCGTCATGGTTGAAGAACCACAGTTTGGATACGTCGGCGAGGCAGAAGGACACATAGGACAGCTTAGCCTGGTCGTCCCATTTGTTATGGGCACTTACACGTTCGTACGATGAGAGCCAGGCTTCCACGTCGTGTTCGGCGGTCCCACTGAATATGGGTGGATCGCGATGAAGAGGGACGCCGGCGCAGACGACAGTGGCAGCCGGTGGTGCAGGCGACGAAGTGGCTGGATCAGGCATAGTGCAGGACGATCGTGTTGGTGTTGGCAGGGTTCGAGTGCGGAGCTCCAGGACGAGGCGAATAATCTCAGCAACCTCCACCAAATGCGACGAGATTTATTGTCCTCGATAACGTTGTAAGAACGCTAGGTACAGGTAGGCACTGCAAGGGCTGTCTGTAGCACGGGGTTCTCTCGCGATCACGGCAGGGTCCTTCGCCTTCCTCTTCAGTCGGCACATACCCAGGGGCGCCTCTGCCTCATTACAATATATATATATATATATATATATATATATATATATTGTAATCAATACCGGAACTACTAGTAGAAGCAGAGTGCGCTGCTCAAGCAGAAAAGGAGAAGTTTCAGAAGGCTTGCGGTGATTTCTGCCATTATCGGTTCGCGTGCTATGAATATGTCTGCTTTAGAGCGCAGCTGCCCGTTCTGGCGGCGATCATCGGCGTCCTCTCGCGTAACCGAGTGTAGTGGGGCAAGAAAGAGGTGAGGAGGAAAACGGAGGAGGGAATGGCGAAAGCGTGAGAAGTGTAGTGCGGCGACGATGGCGACGAGATGGCACCAGAGTATAGCGCACGTTGTCGGGGAGGTCTGTCGGCAGCGGCTGCTGTGAATCGCGCCCACGCGTCACCCACGCGCTGGATCTCGCGATCCGCAGATTTGCGAGGCCGTCCCGCAACTCTTCGCCCCGTTTGCGAACTGTCGCACGAGACCGATTGTCGGCGCCAGCTACTATATCACGAAATGAAAACACGTATAGAGCTGCGCTCATATTTTGCATTAGGGAGTATAGTAATCACCAGAGAAATTTTTTTATATAAATAGTGCTTATCAGAAACGTCCCATTATATTTGGTGGAGGTTGCTAGTTGGCTACAACCCTGGAACTCCGCAGCCGTACCTTGCCTCCAATTTCTATCGTGGCCGCGGACGAAGAGCAGCAGGTTGCTTCCTAGCCTCCGACTATTGTCTGTTCCACCCCGGTTCGGCAACGTGACCTTGCTTTCTTCAGTGGGACCGACGACCAGGGCGTAGAGGATTGGCTTGAATGAAACGACCAGATAACCAAGCACAACAAATAGCACTACGGCCATTGTCATCCTGTCATCACTAATGTACTCTAATGTCATCTTGCAATTCACTGACGTCGCCAATCAGTGTTTGCGCAATCACGAGACTGACGTTAGCACCTGGGCGGCCTTCAGAACGAAATTCGCCAAGCTATTCGGTCCTACAGCCATTCGCAAGTTGCATGCCGAGCAGAGCTTGCGAGGACGAGCTCAGCAACGTGGTGAGAACTACACTATAGCGACATTGAAGATGTGGTCGATCTTTGCAAGAGTGTCAATGCAAGCATGCCTATGCAAGCGTGTCGTTCCAACCGCGTCAACAGAGGCCGACAAGATCAAACACATCTTGAAAATGTGTCAAGGACGATGCATTTCAGATGCTTGTCGCCACGAATCCGTAAACGATACCGACGGTATTAAATTTTGTCAAAGCTATGACGAGCTACGGTTGCAACGAGACTCTACTTGCAATGCCTCCTCGCCCCAAGAAACGATTTCGGCCTTAACAACTGCTTATCTTGCATGGGACCACTTTCTTACTTAACGAGATAAAGAACTTGGTACCCGAGGAGATTGCGCGCCAGCTGTCCTTTGTGCCTTGTACTCTTGATGCTGTCCCTTCTACGCTGCCGCCCTCGATACGAGTCGTTTAAGAATAGCTTCCGAGGTGCCACCCGGAGCCCCTGTCATACTGGGGCGCGATCTTGTACGCGTTACAAAATAGAACGGAGGCAGTCCGTTCCATCAAGCCGCTCACGATTGGTCAATTTGATCGTCACGGTTCAAATTGACCAATCGTGTGCGGCTCGATGGAACGGAACGCCTCCGTTCCATTTTGGAACGCGTACAAGATCGCGCCCCTGGTGACTGTTCCGCTCACCTACTCCGGATTCCTGGTCACGCCTAGGCATCCAGTCGCCTACGTCGAAGTCGTGGTGACACTGTCAGCCTCTACCCATTGCGAACTCCTATGTGTTCACACGCGCCTTTCTTACGTCGCGTCAACCTGTTCACCCGGCTGGCCTTCCATTCTCGTGTCTGACACAATGGTTTCAAAACCCGTGGCGCGCTCCTCACAACCACCCCAACCGCCTCGTCGGTATCCCAGACCATGTAGCTTGGTTAGGCCGCCGGCATGAGTTTCTCTCTCGTGAGGACGTACGCAGAAATAGCTATAGTTTCGCACCGACACCGTAGAATGCTTCGTCTGGTCCATCTACTAACTCCGTCTTTAGGACTTGCCAAAACTTCAACGCACGCCGGTTGACTTCACCCAAGTCGCCGTCCCCTTTCACCAATGCTGCGATGCCCTCAGCCTGTCCTTGAGGAAACCTAGACGACGCAGTTCCAGATGGCGAGAACTGCGCAGCTTTCAAACTTTTCCAAGACCTCATTTGTACCCATTTTATGTTGCCATCTGCGTTGAAGGTGTGTCCGTTCTGGCGCTTTTTGACACTGGAGCAGCCGTGTCTGTAATGGCTGCAACGCTTTGCCGTGAATTGCGGGAAGTAACGATGCCCCTTTCTGAGTTTATATCGAGCACAAATCCGACCTTTCGCGTCGTTATTCAAGATGTCTTGTACAGCGTCGAGCATATTGTGCTTCTGAAATGCGCAACGATTTTAACGGCATTATACTTGACTGGGACTACCTTTGCGCTCACCACACCATCATCGACTCTGCTCGCGCCTAAGTCCAGTTTTCGGCGTTGTGTGACTTCACTTTCGTTGACTCGCCGCTTCTGCCTGCAAAAGTATTGCCACTGACACGGCGATACTGTCTTTCTCATCCGGTCTGGTTCCTGTTTCTTGTGACGTCCCTACTCGCTGAACCGTAAATTTTAATCCTTCTGGAACCGCTGTCCGTCGCAAGTGCTTTCGGATTCCTTTCGCTTTACTGACAATTCATGATACTTCCACTGCTATCTATGTTTCCAGTCCCTTTCCCTGCCCATCCAGTGTACTGCTAGTGTTGAAGAACATGAACCCGTCTCTACTTAACGACATTCCTTGCCACCCGACTTCTCTACAAATTAACGCCATTGAAGCTTCCGCTCTACCTTCTCGACTCTCCTTTACCGAGGCCCTTTCCCGCAGCGTCGACGCTCATCTTACGCTGAGAAACGCGCCAAATCATCTCCTTCGTTGAACGCTTCCGCACGAGCCTCGATCACCTCCAACCTTCTTTGAGTCGTAATTCAACCGTGGCTCACCATATCGACAGTGGTGTCGATGCTCCTTTGCGTCAGGGCCCATATGGTGCGTCAGCCACTGAGCGCTGCATCATCGCTGAACAAGTTGGCGACATGCTTCAACACGACATCGTACAGCCCTCTAGTAACCCACGGGCGTCACCGCTTGTTCTTGTAAATAAACATTAAGTGCCATTCCACTATGTGAAGGTGGATGACCAGCGAAGCTGTGTATGTGGTGATTGACCGTTGCTCCGGTGAAACGTTCCAAGTATGCGAGATCGGGGCCACATGGGCGGTTCGCATACACGTTGCCGCCAGGGCAAGCTACGTGACGTCATGAAGAAGAAAACATAAGTTTGTGTGAAGAGCCCGGTGTGGTCCACGCGTTTTTTACGATCCCGAAGTTTAAAAACGCCGCCATCCCGAGGTTTTCATACGACACCACGAGGAGGCGCGACGCGTCCGAAATTGTTTTACAATCCCGAGGTGTTAAAACGCCGCCATTCCGACGTTTTCATACAATGCCACAAAGTGGCGCGACGCGTCTGAAATTGTTTTACGATCCCGAAGTTAAAAAATGCCAACATCCGGGAGTTTTTTGTAGGACGGCACAATGTGGCGTCACATGTCTGAAGTTGTTTTACGATCCCGAAGTTTTAAAAATCCGCCATTCCAACGCGTCTCAAATTGTTTAAATATCCATTTCTGTTGCCGGACGCGATCACCTGGAACCTAGCCTATAACAGCTTCGCTGCGAAAATGTTCAACACATTTAGCCTTAGGTGAAATATTTTGGCCACTACGAAGATCACGCATCATACTTGTGTCTTACAGACATAGTAAAGCACAGGAAATACGGGACTACAGGGTGCGTCGCGGGCAACAAAAGACGGCGCTCTTGCACGCGGCCTTCTTCCCTCGTGCGCGCGAGATTGAGCCGCGATAATCGGCTGACCATTGCAAGCTTTCCCTCACACATACAGCATACGGCGCACGGTGACGATGTTATCGTGCTTGGACTTTATACGGAACATCACGGCGATGGCGACGAGGATGGCAGAAATGCGCCTGGAGTGTCCATAGAATTGCTATCGCAATATATAATGTTAGGTTAAATTTAGTAGACAGAAAAATAGTGGTCTGGATCAGAGAGGTAATTCTAGTTGACGTTAGGATAAAATAATGGATCTTGGAAGTACATCGAATACATAGGGTAGATAACCGGTGTACGTTTAGAGAATGGATTCCAAGGGAAGGGAAGCGCAGTCGAGGATGCTATAAATTTAGGTGTGGTGATGAAATAAGGAAATTTGCAGGCGCAAGTGGCAATAAACTAGCGAAAGACAGGGTTAATTGGAGATAGCAAAGGGAGGATTTCATCCTGCAGTGAACACAAAAGTTCGCCGACGATTACGGTACTCCCTAATGCGAAATTTCAGAGTAGCTGTATACGTGTTTTTATTTCGCGATATATTGGGTGGCGCCAACAGACTATCTCAAGCCACACCTTGCAAATAGTAAGAGAAGTGTGGGGCGACTGCCTCGCTAATCTGGAGATCGCGAGAGGCAGCGCCTGCGTGACACGTGGGCGCGATTCACAGCAGCCGCCGCAGACAGATCTCCGCTCATGCAACGCTTTTTTCCCTCTATGGCATCGGTGGACGCGCTCGCCGCATGCCATCGGTGAACAGACGACGGCGCGCTACTCTGGCGCCATCTTGTGGCGGTCGTCGCCGCAGAGCGCGTCTTGCAGGGTACTACGCTTTTCTTCTCACGCTCAAGCAAGGCCCTTCTCCTCCGCTTTCCGCTTGATGGTACCGCTGCACCATCCTCCTCCACTTTCGCCCTCGAGTTCTCTTCGCTATTGCCGTCTTTCATCTCCCGCCGCCCTCCGAGTTCGCTCTTTCATCCTTCGCTGTGCCCGTTCACTCGGTTACCCCAATGGACGCCAACGCGAAATGCAGGAACGGGCGCTTCAGAGCTGCGCTATAAAGGCTGCCGGCAAGCGTATACCATGGCAAACAAGACGGAGCGCTCACCCAAGTCCGTATGCCGAAGGGTTCGGGCCAGAAGGCGCCACTGCCTACGCAGATAGCATCTGCGTGGAGACGGCCACCATATCACACACGGGACGATCGATTACGCTGTCAACAGGATTGGCACGGTCTCCAGGATATGGCAGCTTACTCGATGAGAAAGTGGGCAAGCAGACGCGACATAACTCGGGGGAAAGGCATAGAAAGATTTGCTCATTAAGGGAATTATGCTGTTGAAGTCGTATATTTTGTCACAGGATATTTCGATAGAGTTCGCTTTTTCATTGCGCTATCTCGTAGCAAACAGAGGAGGTCAAAGTCACATCTGTGGGACTAGTGCAGACTACTCATATCGTCACTACTTATATAAGCGGATTCATTATACGAGTGCTGTGCAGGGCGTGAGATACTCGTTAAGACATGGCGGCCAGAGACAGCAATGTCCGGGCGGATCCGCAAATCAAGCTTCACTTTTCAATTCCGCAGGACGTGAACCTGTCTCTGCTTCCGTGTGCGCACTGGGGTCCCCGGGAGGCGCTCTACTTCCGCGCCTACCACGAGGCCATTAAGCACTCCGACTTGCCGGCGCAGAAGAAAGTGCACAAGACGGACAGAAAGGAAACGGTGGCCGAGCGGTTCACGCTCTACCTGGTGCGCCACAGCCCCAAGTACATGGGACGCTTCATCAAGGGCGCCACCACCGCACCTGCCCGAATACTGTTCACGCGCCGAGTCAGGGACCCCTTCCCCTGCGAGTAGCCGCCATTCCAGCTGGGGAGGCCGAAAAGCGCCTCAGCACTTTTGTTTCATTTTTCAATAAATATCGATGTATTTCGCACGTTGGTCTGTGTGCTAACCTCAGGGCTCCAGGACGTCATCTGAATGAGTAGTCGCCTTATCCTTACATATCCCTGTCAAGAATGAAGGGCCGTAACCACTAACAATTCCATAAACATTTGTCTCTCAGAATAACTTTCAACACGCCATGGGATATCACAACATGTGTATCCATTGCCATTCTCTTCGGGACGTGTTCATAATTACTGCAAATGAGAGCACATGCATTCCCTTCATGCTTTGAACGCTCCAGGGCAGGTATTACTGCACTGGAACGTGGAATGTGTGGCCATGGCTGAGGAATACCTTCAGAAGATGGAGCAGATCTATACATTGGCAAGGCTGAGCGGGGGAATATGTTACCAATGTGAAATATCTATACTCGCGTACACCTTTCTGTGGCAATAAAGGGACAGCAACGAAGGCAAAGCGCCCACAAGTGAGAATGCTTCTGAAAAGAGTCCCGTGTTTTAATACACGTTATATCTTAGGCTGGGGAAGAGAAAACAAACAGCTTATTAGCACTGTGGCAGTTATATAAGACAGAACACACCACTGAGTGTAAACAGGCATCCTTATTTTGCGGCTTTTACCTTCCGCGTCTGGGAAAATGCGAAACTGTCGCACATGGAAGCTGCGTCGATTCAGCGTCTGTTCCAAGCAACAAAAAGCAATGTCAAACGCTGCCGGACTACTTGGCGCGGTAACACATGTGAAGCATCCAGGCACCCGTATATATATATATATATTTATATATATATATATATATATATATATATATATAGAAACTTTATTTGGCTGGAAAATATTTTAAGTATAGCGGTGGTCGGAGCCCCTCAGTCCAGGGCCCCACTGGCCTCGGCCGCCTGCCTGACCTGGCTAATTAAGGACTTTTGTCCTGCCAAGTCGGAACGGGCGAGCTGTGCCTCCCACTGCTCCATTGAGATATTATTATATTATTAGTGGGCCTATGAGGGTGCTTACTACACTCCCAGGTCACATGTATTAGTGTAGGTATGCCACCGCACCAAGGGCATGTGGCCCTATAGCGGGTGGGATACATGGCATTTAGCAGTTTTAGATGGGGGAATACCCCGGTCTGTATTTTGCGCCAATCGGCGGCCTCTTCCCCGCTAAGTTGTGGGTGAGGCGGCGGGTATTTTCTGCGGACTCCGCGCTGATGAGCAAGGATGTCTTTTACATTTAAATTGATGGGATTTTGTGAGGGATAGTGTGAGGGGTTGGGGTTCGAAGAGGACGCCATCGCTCGGTTAGTAGACGCTCGAGCTAAAGCGTTAGCCTGTTCGTTCCCCTGTACCCCCGAATGTCCCGGGCACCAGAGTAGACGATGGCGGTGGTTGAACGATTTGGGGATTATCGCGAGGCTAGCCGCAGTCACGTGCCCCTTAAGAAACATGCAACATGTCTCCCGGGAGTCAGTGACCACGACTGAGTCCCTTTCCGAACGCTCCGCGTGAGCGAGCGCCATCGCCACTGCTAACATTTCGGCTGAGGTGGGGGAGCCCGCCGTGGTCGACGCGGTAATTTGCTGCTGGCTGATCGCGTTCACGACTGCCAGGGCGTACCTCCTTTGGTAGCGCTGCCCGGTAGCCTCTGCATACGCAGCTGCGTCCGTGTAGTACGTATTGTACCTAGCGTTATTGGAGTACATCGATTGAATATGTTGTGCGCGTGCTTTGCGCGTTTAGCTTTCCCTTCGTTGCCACAGAAAGTTGTCCGCGAATCGTGAAGTTACGGAACAGTCACCTATCACTTGTATGCGCAAAACTACGTAAAACCCCATGTCCTTTTGTCATTGCTTAAAACATTCTGCCCTGTCCGAGTTTTCTAGCAGATTATTTTTGCTCCAGCGTGCGGTGTATTGTGATAAGATAATATTTTAGAACTGGGGCCCCAGTCCCCTTGGGGCCACAAGAAGATAGCGGGCCACAACTGAGCACGACAGCCTTGGGTCATTTCAATTGGTATACAATCTTCATTCAGGATGTTTGCCGATGATTGTGTTGTTTACAGAGTCGTAGATTCCATTTCCGATTCACAAATCCTACAAGTTGACTTAAATACTATAGCAGACTGGTGCGTGCGTTGGGATATGTCATTAAATATAAATAAGACTGTTCACGTCACCTTTACAAGAAAACGAGCTAATCATCCGTATAGGTATAGAATTAATGATTTTACTCCAAACATAAGCAAGGAATTTAAATATCTAGGCGTCTTTTTTTTACTTCTGAGTTACGATGGAACAAGCATGTTAACTATATTGTAAATAAGGCAGCATCAGTTTTGGGATTCTTGCGGCGAAATTTTAGTCATTTACCGAGTAACTTAAAAACGCAGCTGTATTTCAGTCATGTACGTTCAATACTTGAATATGGATGTGTTTGTTGGGACCCACACACATCTGAGCTTATAAATAAATTAGAAAAAATCCAGAATAGGGCAGTTAGATTTGTTCTTGGTAACTATAGTCGGCAGCTTAGCATGACAGAAAGCAAACATACACTTAAATGGCAAGAGCTGAAGGATCGTAGAAGGCATATCAGATTAAAATTTTCCACGATATTTATTATTCTAAAACAGGCATAAACCGCCAACAATATATCCTGGCACCACACTACATATCTAAGCGACTGGACCACTGTTTGAAGGTCGGGGAATTTTCTTGTAGGGGTGACGTTTTTCGTTATTCTTTTTTTGTTAGAACTGTTCGAGATTGGAACAGTTTGCCATCGCGCATTGTATACATCACAGAAAATGATGCTTTCTTCCAGGCATTGTAATTATTTGTTCATGTATTTAGTTAAGTCTGTAACCTCCCTGCTGTAATGCCCTACGGGGCGATGCAGGTAACTAATAAATAATAAATTGCGATTGCGATTGCGTCGCCCAAAGACCACGAACTCGAGAAATAGCATGGGTTCCCATGCTCCCTTGGGTTGGCGACGAGTGGTCGTGTGATAGCCAAGACAGACATACGAGCCGCAGCCATCCAAAGCTCGTATCGCTCGGTCAAGTTGGTCGCAAGGCAAACTTACTGTGTTCCGGGTGATTTTCGGCATTTTCAGAGGTAAGAGACTGAGGGCAACGCAAGAACAAGCTAGCTGCGCTGGGGTCAGCGTCCTTTGACACCCCCCCCCCCCCTCCACTTGGCTTAAACATGGCAGAAACAAGTCTTACAAAGAATAACATAGTCATTATTTTTAATACAAATATTTTCCCGCCTTTTTCAATTGAAATGCTTTTCTTTAGGTTTAACTTGTAAAAATACTCTTGTTGTTACGCTTTCAAACACCTTCTATTTTCGCCACTGCGGCGTCTCGAGTGCGCAAGCCACGCGGCTCTTGCCCCAATTCTGAAACTCTGATGCTCTTTTGAACCCACGAGCAACCAACGCAACGCGGCTTGGGGCCCCAAGGTGTTGCGTCCCAAGCGTGAATATTAAGGAAGATGCTAATGTGATGTACACAAAGTGCTGTACTAAAATATTTAAAATCTAAAGTTTAGAATGGTTATTCTAAGCAATTATGTACCCCTTATAAGCCTATCCGTGAGCTTCGTTCAACAGAGCATTTCGCTCAGGACAACGTTTCCTTCTGCCCCTATTTGTACAAGACATGAAAAACACCTGAGGTCTTTTGTACCTGCGGTGTTAAACGATCTGCCTCACGATATTCATGCACTTGATACATGTCACAAATTCATTCAGCGATATTAGAAAAATACGTCACGTGAGTCGCATGTTGTGGTGAAGTAGTGCCTGTTTATGATGTACGCACATGACGGATGGCTCAGCGGACAACTGTTCCGTGCACGCTGATTGGTTAGTTCGTTCCCGCTGCGAAGAGCATCCAGACAACAGACGACACGTGGAGACGGGTAAGCCGGAAAAACTTTGAACATGGAAGCGCCGCCAAAATGAGTGCCATTGGCTTCGGATCGATCAAATCGTGATTGTGAACTCTTTCGACGATTATTTCCCGATTGATGCTGGTATTACGACGAAGCATTCTTTGCCTCATTCTCGGCACTTCGCGATACTTCGGTACGTAGGTAGGTTCCTGTCTGGCCTCACTTTAACAAATAGAAAATAATGAATAAGAATAATTTTGTAAATAAGGGTGTACATACAACAAAGTACAAGGTAAATACAAAAAAAAATTGGGGTAGCTTGCACTAGTGGCACAAGGCTAAAGACACAGCGGAGCTGATCGGTATCGTTCGTTCTCGGCTTCTATCACGTCGGGATCTTCTCGGAGCCGGCGCTTTCTCTCCCGTTCCCTAGCATTGTCTCGCTGGACGTACTCGGGGCCCCCGGATGGCCGTCATCGTTTTGCATCGGCTTCTTCGGCTAACTGTGCTAGGTCCAATCGGCGTCGACGCTGGCAATCTCGCTTGGCAGCGCGCCGCAATTCTTGGCGAGCGGCTTCTTCCTCGGCTGTGCGAACCTTCCCTGGTCTCCCCATGCCTACGTCTGGCGCACCGCCGCCGCGCACCGGCTTTCATACGGAACGAAGGAAGCGCATGGACAGTTTTATGTGACCTCACGTCCGACTCGCGGTGCATGCGCAGTAGCGCACAGCTGGCGGGAGCTCGGTGACGCCGTAATTGTGCAACACCACCTAGATAGCACACGACCTACACAATGCGATCTATGACGTCATGCTACCTGGCCCTAAATTTCCATTGCCAAGGCTGGCGTGACGAAAGCGGCGACGTCAAAATCACTGTTGCTTACATGGTAGAATCTCCATTAGATTCTATGGCAGTAGGGCCAGCTAGCATAACGTCATGGATCGGAGTGTGTATGCCTTGTGCTATCAGGTGGGGTTGGTCTGTGTCGAGCGAAGCGAGCGTGCGCCTGCGCTGGCCGTTACTAGGCAAGGCGAGGTGACGTCATAGCTCGGCGCAGTTTTTCGCGGACGACTAACGGAGTTACGGATAGCTTTAACAGCTTTGCTGTTAAAAAATAATAGCCTGCGACCGATGCTGCATTCGAACCCCTGCTGTGGCACACAGTAGCCCTGTGTGCTTACCACTAGTCCACGACCGCACGCGCATTTCTCGTTACAAAAGCAGCCAGTTCAAACTCTCGGCCCATGCGCCACGTACTACTTTTGCGTCTTCGTTCCTCGTGAAAGTTCACTCTTTGAGGCGCCGTGTCAGACTGAAGTAGGCTATGACCGGCCTATTTCATCCAGCACTTTCCTCGTAGCTGTTTGCGCTATGTAGACAATGTGCGACGCCGTACCAACTTGACGATCGCCCAGGTTAATCACGTTTAACATTTATTCGTTGGAGTACAAATGCCATCGTTATTTTAACACCACCAGTTGACATTGCCATAGGTACGTATGATTGCATAGGACGTTCTTGTTGAGGACGTCATCATCCGTATTTTTCTGATTTGTGCTCGTCCAATACCGATGTAGAACCAAATAACCGTCATGTCGTTAGATTGCGTCGAATGGCCGGTGTATATATCATGTCTTTGCTGCCATGTCATTATGTTCCTCGTGGTCGTCGTCATGCTGCTTTTGTCACACACACATACCCTCGCGACACACAGACAAAACTATCAAATATACATGAACACGTTGACTCACCTGGTTCGCGGAACACCAAAAAATCCTGGATAGCCAGATACCATCAATATACTCCGCGTCACATCGATTCCTACAGTGCGTGGGGTATGCATAATTTTTTTGTCTCTATATTTCTGTCATGATTCTTTGAGAGTAAGAATCGCGCCATTTAGCGTTTTCTTTTCGACATCGGTTCTCGATATTGAGCGCTTTAGGCCTGACAAGGAAGGCTATGCGAACTTTACCTGGCATCAAAGATTCGGAAGCGCGCCCGGCAAGCCGCTGGAATTGCTACATATCAAATCCCATAGGTTACGTGTGTTTCCTTGTTATTATTTTCTATATATTACGCCATGCCCTACATTTTGTTAAGGGGATGGGCATACGACATGCGTGCTTTGGGACTACCTCAGCGGCCTGGAATTGCCATTCAAGCCAAATACATGGCTTTGACAGGTCCACAGTTCTATTGAATGAACTCGCAATAAGCATTATTATTATTATTATTATTATTATTATTATTATTATTATTATTATTATTATATTTACTTTTAGTAATGTTACGGAGAAAAGAGAAGCACGAAATATATTTACCGGGTACGTACAAGGACTGTAGCGGATGGAGCAGATAAGGATGCAGAGCATAGATGCGAGTGGCCAAGAACCGGGTAGTTCGATATATAATAAATAAAGATGATTAGATGGCGAAGTTCAAGAGCGTCGTCTTTTCTGAATAATCTTAAACTTCTCCTCCATCAGCCTGTCACAGGACTCCCGCCACCTGAGCACCGACCCGGTGTTAGAGGCGAAGGCAGATCGGCTTACGATGCTCACGTGGACTACGTCGGAGCGATGCTGAACCGCGGTACGGTGAAGAGGGGCGATTTCGCGTGACGTCCGTTACTTGACGCAAGACGCGGTAAGGGCCAGAGTAGCGTGAAAGTAACTTCTCCGAGAGGCCAACGCGTCGCGACGGTGACCAAAGCAGAACCAGGGCACCCGTGTGTAGTGGGTGTCATGATGGCGCGCATCACATAAGCGCCGCTGATTTTCCCGCGAGTCCACAAGTTGACGTCGGGCAATATGGCGTGCCCTTGTGCCTTGTGTATGGCTTCACGGGCGTACTCCCATGTGTAATTAACACTAGCAGGCAGGATGGTGTCGAAAGGTAGCGTAGGATCGCGGCCAAACAAGAGAAAGAGTGGAGAGAAACCTGGGCTATCGTGGCGAGAATAATTATTGGCAAAGTAACGCTCGGCCCCGCCACGTCGCAGTCGGGTTGTTCAGCTGAGCATACATGATACAGTCATAAGGCATACTATACTGAGTAAGGGTTCGGTTGAGATGCCCAGTTAGGCTGTTCGTTTGTAGATTTTAAGCAGTAGCGAGTTTGTGTTTAGTCGCACACGGCTGTAGAATGTCATTCATACCTTTGCAAAGTAGCGGCCTCGGTCGTTAAGGAGCTGTCAAGGGGTACTGTGGTTAAGGATGACGTTTCCTAGGAGGAAGTCCAAACATCGGTTACACAGTTTGTCGGAAGAGCCCGTGTGATTGCAATCGTGTGGCGTAGTCTGTTGCGATAGCAATCCATTATTTCCAGAAACAGAGGTATAGAAAAGGGCCTAAAAGAACAACAATACAGACCAGAATAATTCTAATTGTACGTCAAGTGGTTCAAGGTGGCCAGAAAGGAGTGTGGTCGGCTTTTTTCGTTGTTGAAAAATGTCACAGGTGGTGATATAATGGCAGACGTCACTGTAAAGACCAGGCCAAAAGGAGTGCCGGTGAAGGTGGTCCCATGTGGCGTGTCACGTCCGTGACACGCCAAGGTGACCCGCAGTCAGGACATCATGAAGCTGACAGAACTGCCGACGGAAATGAGCGAAAACACCGAAGAGTCAGGCAGGGCCGTCAGGGCGCATGTTAGAGCGGTACAATACGCTGTCTTGAAGTTCGAACGTGCGAAGGGGAAGGGTCAGGCATCGTTGAAGTAAGCCGTTGAATAAGTTATTGTAAGGAGGCATCATGACGTTGTTCCGCTTCGATGTGTTGCCAAGCAGTCAGAGAAAGAATGGTGACAGGTATTCCAGCCGCAGAAACGTCAGGTGGGTCGACAGGGTGGCGCGACAAAAAGTATATCTTGATTTAACCGACTGGTCTTGTATACAACTTAGTAGTTGCATTATTAAAAGCGGAGAGCCCAGCGGCCAAGGCGCCCAGAAGGATATTTCAGGGACGAAAGCCAACGCAGGTCAGTTATGATTGTGAATAGCCGGCCGTACAAATAGGTGCCGAATTTAGCCACTGTCCAAACTAAAGCCAGACACCTGTGTTCAGTAATAGAATACTTGCGCTCAGCAGGGAAAAGGAGGAGGCCGGCGTAGGCAATAACATGTTCTCGCCCTTGTTGTGTCTGGGCAAGGATAGCTCCAATACCGTGGCCACACGTTGGACCTGACACATCAAAGGTAGCAAAAATGGGAGCGGAGTTAAGCAGCCGGATGAGCTCGGTGAGCGCACCAGCTTGCTCAGGGCCCCAAATGAAGGCAGTGTTTTTCTTGCAGACTTAGTACATCTGAAGATGCAAATTTTAGTGTGCAAGCATTTGAGGCGACCCACCCAGGATATGTCCGTCGGTGTGTCGTCCGTCCGCAACGCGCAACGCGATGCGCCCATAAAGAAATAAACAAAATCATGCGCCATTCCACTGCTGTGAAGGTGGATTGCCAGCGAAGCAGTTTAGCACACGACATTGAGGTGACACAGAATTTAGATAAAAGGTATGAACAAATTTTATTTCTCTTGAGCGGCGACGCGGTCATACCGAAGGAAGACATACCAATAGGGTTTATACTGGTTGGGCAAAGAGTAAAAACTAATTACGAGACAATAAAGCATACATTTAATGAACCGTCTACTGCTTCGTCAATCGCGGTAAACACACGTCGCGTCGTATGCGTGGAGATGAGCAAGTGGGCACAATGCTTACGCATACTTAAACAACTGCAGAAGAGTTTCCGCATAATTTGCTTACAATTGCATGTCCGATGTCAGATTGCAATGCGCGAATCCGCGCGCTCTGGATCCATTCATATTGTAACGCGGGAAGGCACAAACAAAAGAGACTATTTACACGCAATTTACAAGAGCGCAGTGCTGCCAGGGACCAAGATGGTAACCAGCTCGTGCCAAGCCCAGGCGCCCGTCTTCTTCCTCCTCCCATGTCTCATAAGCGCATGCTGTATCGCAACTGAAACTGACTTCACCGACAAGCAGAGAACTACTGAATCAAAAAATAACTTAAGTGCCTGAAAACAACCAACAATTGGCGCTGCATGTGTTCACTTTTGTTCTGACCGCCAATACTTAAATATAAGTAAACGGCCCTCTGTTTCAAATGCGCCTCTCAAAGAAAATTTCATGAATTTCCGTCCGTCCGTCCGTCCGTCCGCCGTCCGTCAGCCAGCCCAGCCCAGCCCAGCCCAAGCCAAAAACTCAAGTAATACCGAACAAAGTGAGTTTATTTTGCCACCATGTACAGCACATAGGGATGGTAGGACTGTAGATAAAAGCTGTACTTATGCAGCTTGACGGACCCGAAGCCTCCCTTTTAAGTAAATTTTGGCAGCATCATGATACAACGCACACAATCATTTCAAAAAATACCTTACAGAAGTAGAATAAAGCGCACGGAAGCAAGCACAGTGCACAAAATATGAAATGCAACTTGAAGTAACATTTCTAACTTGTAATAGAGTGTACTAGATTGGGGAGTGGGTCCAACGAAGGCTCCTCGTTGAGGCTTTTTTTATTGAAAAGTTGGTGGCGCCCCGTCGCCTTATCCCGATTGAGCGCGCCCCGCGCGCCGGCCGGACGATTGCCGCGTTGAAGACCCTACCGCAGCTGCATGGAGCTTTGACAGGCGGATGCTCGGTGGCGGCAACAGTGGCGGCAACTCCACCAATCTTTTGTAAATAAAATGGAAAAACAGCGGCGGAAAGATACAAACAACGCAACAACGACGGTGCATCGAGCAGACGACAGCTACTAAGGCCCGTGCTCGCCTGAGCCAATGAACACTGCCAACAGCCGGAGCCAACGTTTATGGCCAGAGATTCAGAATAAGGCGAACGCAGCGCCGCCACAATTTCCACGTTTTTTGCGTCACCCCCGCGCT